>NC_057814.1:108456272-108565935 GCF_018294505.1 Triticum aestivum | reverse complement strand
TGTGTGTCCAAAATGCACCATTCAAAGCCACATCATCATTTTTCAATCCTTTCTGACTTCATTTGTTATTTTTCATGCATTTACTAATTATTTTGAGCTATAAGACCCTAAAATTGAAAAGCATTTCAAATGAACTCTAAAAGGGTTGAAAGTTGGCATGATATCATCATTTCATCCACATAGCATGTGCAAGAAAGTTGAGAGGGTTACGGCAAAAACTGGATACTTCGTGTACAAAACGGACAATCTCTTTCAAAGTATCAGGATTTCATCCGGAAACTCGTCTGTTACAAAGGGATTTCATTTTTTAAAACTTATTTGAACTCCTGACTTTGTGTGTGTTCAAAATGCACCATTCAAAGCCACATCATCATTTTTCAATCCTTTCTGACTTCATTTGTTATTTTTCATGCATTTACTAATTATTTTGAGCTATAAGACCCAAAAATTGAAAAGCATTTCAAGTGAACTCTGAAAAGGTTGAAAGTTTGGCATGATATCATCATTTCTTCCACATATATAGCATGTGCAAGAAAGTTGAGAGGGTTACGGCATAAACTGGATGCACTTCGTGTACAAAACGGACAATCTCTTCCAGACGCATTTTATTTTTATTTATTTTACTGCTGCTATTTTTATTTATTTTACTGCTGCTATTTTTACTTAATTTATTAAGGTTTATTTCTTGTAGTTACTATAGTTTATTTTATTTTATTTTATTAAGGTTTATTTAGTTTTATTTATTTTATTAAGGTTTATTTATTTTATAAAAATAAAAAAATGAAAATAGTTGCGCTTATAGAGAAAATTCAACCTAAATTCAACCTAAATTTCTATGAAATTTACTATGAATTTAGGTCAAATTCCCTGTATAAGGGCATCTATTTTCACTTTAAAAGGCAGAGAGGGACGGGCTTATAAACTGGTGTGAGCCCCCTTCGGTTGGCGAGGTGGGACTAAACACTGGCCGCGCCCTTTAGTCCCGGTTTGTGGTATGAACCGGGACTAAAGGGTGGTGGGCCAGGAGCGTGGCCCATTGGTCCCGGTTTGTACCACCAACCGGGACCAAAGGGTCCATACGAACCGGGACCAATGCCCACGAGGCCCCAGACGGCCCCCTGGGCTCACGAACCGGGTCCAATGCTCACATTAGTCCCGGTTCGTGACTGAACCGGGGCTAATGTGAAAACTGCCCTGTGACCTTTGCCCCGTTTTCTACTAGTGTTAGGATATAGACCGGCATGCTGTCCTCTCTGTCGAGCCTAGGTGGGGCTGTGATGTGTTGATCTTCCGAGGCCTGACATGACTCAGGAAAGCGTGTTCGGCCAGAGTGATCGAGTGTGTCGGGTTATGTGGTGCACCCCTGCAGTGAAGTAATCTATTCGAATAGCTGTGTCCACGGTAACAGGACGACTTGGAGTTGTATTCCGACCTCAGGAAAACTAGAACCGGATACTTAATAAAACACACCCTTTCAAGTGCCAGATACAACCCGGTGATAGCTCTCTCACAGGATGGCGAGGAGAGGATCATCGGGTAGGATTATGCTATCCGTTGATACTTGGTTAACTTGCAACTACTCTCTTCTACATGCTCCAAGACGGAGGCTGCCAGAAGCGTAGTCTTCAATAGGACTAGCTTTTCCCCTCATATTCGGGCATCCTGTAGTTTAGCCCACAGATATTACCCCTTTATACAGATACCAATGCATATGTAGTGTAGATCCTTGCTTGCGAGTACTTTGGATGAGTAATCACGGTTGCTTTGCTCCCCCTTTTTCTTTCGTGGAGCCCAGGAGCCTGATGCCACCGCTGACGACTACTACAACCCCAGTGAAGGCTACTACTACGTGGAGGCTGCCGTCGAGCAGGAGTAGTTTAGGAGGATCCCAAGCAGGAGGCCTTGCCTCTTCGATCTGTATCCCTGTTTGAGCTAGCCATCTTATGGCAACTTGTTTAACTTATACTGTACTCAGATGTTGTTGCTTCCGCTGACTCGCTTATGATCAAGCCTATGTATTCGAGCCCTCGAGGCCCCTGGCTTGTAATATGAAGCTTGTATGACCTTAACTTGTGTTTAGAGTTGTGTTGTGATATCTTCCCGTGAGTCCCTGATCTTGATCGTACACGTTTTGCGTGTATGATTAGTGTACGGTCAAATCGATGGCGTCACAAGTTGGTATCAGAGCCGACTGCCTGTAGGAATCCCCCGTTCGAACTCCTTGGCCGAAATTGAGTCTAGTCATTGAAAAACTTTTACTAACATGGCTGTGTGGATTACGGGCCCACGTCGCCATTGGGTGGTATTAAGGTCTTTTATTCGTCGACCTATACTCTGGGACTCTGATCTCTCTTCTATTCAGGTTAAATGATTTTACTAAATCTCACTCTAGGTTCTCGTAACTACTTTCTCCCAGAGAGCCCCTTATTACAGATGATTGCCTGCTACACCAGGAGATTCCGAAGATACTCTACGATATTCTCTCGAGACTTTGTGCCATTGTTTTAGTGATAAATCCCTATGGATAACCACGTACACTTTTCATTCATACAATCATTCCCTGCTGATCTTGTATTAAAAGATACCCCGAAATTCTCTCTATTGCTTCGGGAATACTTTGTGCCTACTGCCTAGCAGATCTTTGCCGCATGAATACCCCTACGAATAATTCCTCACATCTACCGAGGATTTGTTCATTTCTAGTTGTTCGTGTGTTTCACAAAGTTCATTAAAAAAACTAATTGATCTTCTAAAAATCCTCAGCAGCCTATTGATCCTAAATTCTTGCCTTCCAGTATTATGGTTAATTCCATATTTCTAGTAATCTCCTTGACATTCTTTGTCACTATCATTTTAAGCCCCTTGATTCAATATGTTGCGAATGCTCGCAATCCTCAATCAGATCCTAGAATTCATCCTTCTGGCTCAGACTTCATTTTGAATGTGAGCTGGTTCTCGACTAATCAAATTGCCATCGATTGTACCCCTAAGTCTATTCAACTTATCCATCCTTAATCAGAGCGTTGCTTCTGATAATTTGATTTGGAAATCATAATTCCTTTGCATTTGAGTTTGAACTAGTCGGTTGTTTCGATAATTCGATCTCCTTGCATTCCTTCTTCTTCTGGTTGAGTACCGATGCTCACATCAGCTCCGTTATGGACAGTCAGATCCTTTGTTGAATTTATCATCCGACGGTGTCCTTCATTTAGAAAAACCTCGAGGAGTTCTTTCCCTCATACATGATGCTATTGGTAAGTTCTATTCTCTCATTTGGCCAACCATGCTCATCTTTCCAGCTGGTGATATTTACTCTTGAAGCTTGTGGCATATGTTTCTAAGATGCCCCGATGGGTTGAAACTATACCTTCGCTAAAACCATATGAACCCGAAAAGTTTTCACAAGTCATACTCCTCGGGTAATTCACCGGGTAGGTTTTCACACTCAAATCATTTTTAATAAGAGCAGTGAATGAATGGTCATGCATTGCAGAAGTGGGAGTCGACCATGAACTTTGTGTTCATGCCGATGGACACGATGTAGATCTTATCATGGAAGCTTCTCTTAACATTAATTATCCCCTTGGTATAAGTTCATCTTATATCTAGAATTTGGTCTTTTTGAAATCGTGGTTCCAGCCGTATTGTTCTTCTTTGATCCCATTTCTCCGACAAGTTAAAGTACTTGTCTTCTACAGATCAATACATCTCCGCAACCCCTATTTTGATCTTCCTTCGAGTATTACCCTCCGGCATGTCGAGAATATCAAAAAACTGTGTTGCTTCCTATGAGTCATCTAGTATTGCTTCTAAGATTTCAGATTTCCCCCAGGGTCTGAGTTATTAGTCACACGGTGACACCGATAGGTGAATCGATTCCGCACTCCGACTCAATAACTTAGGTAATTTTCGTTTCTTACAAGTTTATTCATCCTTGAAGTCATTCCTAGCCTGATTGGCTATATTGTTATCATGCTAAATTTTAACCGTGCTACCTGGTCCTTATTCCCGGAGCACAACTTTCGACGATGAGCAAAGCTTACAGCGATCTTCTTCGGCATATCATTTCGCCTTTAACAGCTAGCTTGATTTCAAGTTTGTATTGCACTAGTGGTTTCAATAAACTTTTGCTCCATCATTCATTTGACTAGATGTCATCGCGGATCCATTACATCTTAATGAGATCTCTCGACAAATGTGTCGTGGTCATCATCAACAATGATTTTCCTTCTTCCAAGTTGTGAAGCGAATTCATGATGGGAAATACCATCCTTTTCGTCGGTGAATTGTGTTATCATCGACAACATTATTTCCCTCCTTTCATCACAAACTTGTTCGTGTTATGTATGCACCTTGTTATCCAGCTTGTACTATGTTCTAACTTGAAGTATTACTGTCTTTTATGTCAAGGATGTTGTGAGGATTGCTCCACCTCTTAAGAATTCCTGGTATAGTGATACTTGTTGCCATCTCCATTCATTTCTTGGTCTCCGTGTTTTTTCTCACCGGAATACCGGCAATTGAACTATGAAGTGTGAATTCAAAACTTCTAGCAACTCTATTTCTTCAAAGTGAATGGTCGATATTTTCATTCTAATTCTTTTGGTTATTGAATCACCATTCCAACATTGATCATGCTACTTGGTCCATATTTCCGGGTGCATTTTCGTTCAATGTTTAATTGAGGATGTTCTCCTCGAACATACTTCAGTATATACTTTGGCGTGTCCAATGCTATCACCTTGATCACTTAATTGTGAAAATCAATGTTTATGGAAATCTCAACGAATTATTGTTGAGCCCGTTGGCAACATCCTCATATCTTGCTTGTTGAAATTGTATGACTTATTTTATAACTTGTTTTTGATGGATCCTTTGTGTATCCAAAGTCTGACCTTTATCTGATGACCTTGTCAATGATATCCCGAATCATGTCTGTGATACTCCGATCATCAACAGGAACATTGGAAGCGAAATGCTAAATGTTTCTTCATCGATTAACCAAACACCATTGGATGGGTAACATCATGAAATCCCTTGCCCCATTACCTAATTGATTCTCTACTTGATGTCATGTCATGGATGGGAAAGATATACTCTTGATACTCGGGTGTAAACACATTTTCCTATCCATTGTTCTAATTATTATACTAATCACATTTTCATTTCCATTGTTTTGTTTAACCTTTCTTGTAATCTGACTTACCTGAGCAGTGATAATTCCCTTCTTATGTAAACACCTCGGTGTACAACTTTGTCAGTAGGACCCTGTTACTACTGTCGATGACATTTCGGTAACCAGCGATGGACGAGAACTTTGCCTATTGGTCCACCTCGTCTTACGGGCAGGAAAATGGTTCTCTTCGTCCCTCGCCCTTGGTACCAACGTTGTCGCCAACAAAACTGGCAAGCTACCCTATGGCATACCTTGCTATCGTGACCATGCAAGATGTCAGCACCCTTTCTACTTTTAACCCACATGGTGGGCCCATGATACGTCTCCAACATATCTATAATTTATGAATTATTCATGCTATTATATTATCCATCTTAGATGTTTTATATGCATTTATATGCTATTTTATATGATTTTTTAGACTAACCTTTTAACATAGAGCCCAGTGCCAGTTTCTGTTTTTTCGTTGTTTTTGAGTTTCACAGAAAAGGAATACCAAACGAAGTCCAATTGACGTGCCAATTTTTGACGATTTTTTATGGACCAGAAGAAGCCCACGGAGCATCGGAGATGGACCAGAAGAGTCCCGAGCCGTCCACGAGGGTGAAGGGCGCGCCCTACCCCTTCGGCGCGTCCCCCTATCTCGTGGATGACTCGGAGACCCCCCCTGACGTGAAACCGATGCCAAAAATTCCTATAAATATAGAAACCCCCAGAAAATAACCTAGATCGGAAGTTTAGCCGCCGCAAGCCTCTGTAGCCACGATAAATCAATCTAGGCCCTCTCTGGCACCCTGCCGGAGGGGGTCATCATCACCGGAGGCCATGGAGGAGGATCCCGGAGGGGCCATTATCGCCATGAAGGCCAAGGACCAGAGGGAGAACGTCTCCCCATCCAGGAGGGAGGCCATGGAGGAGGAAGCACAAGGGAGAGAACCTCTCCTCTTCTCTCTCGGTGGCGTTGGAGTGCCATCGGGAGGGGAATCATCCCCGCGGTGATCGTCTTCATCAACATCACCATCATCATCACCATCCTCATCTCTTTTACGCGGTACACTCTCCCGCACCCCGCTGTAATCCCTACTTGAACATGGTGCATTATGCCACATATTATGATCCAATGATATGTTGCCATCCTATGATGTTTTGAGTAGATATCCTTTGTCTTTGGGTTGATTGATGATCTAGATTGGTACGAGTTGTATGTTTTATTTTGGTGTTGTCCTATTGTGCCCTCCGTGACGCGCAAGCGTGAGGGATTCCCGTTGTAGGGTGTTGCAATACGTTCATGATTCGCTTATAGTGGGTTGCTTGAGTGACAGAAGCATAAACCCGAGTAAGGGGGTTGTGGCGTATGGGATAAAGGGGACTTGATGCTTTAATGCTATGGTTGGGTTTTACCTTAATGATCTTTAGTAGTTGCGGATGCTTGCTAGAGTTACAATCATAAGTGCATATGATCCAAGAAGAGAAAGTATGTTAGCTTATGCCTCTCCCTCATATCAAATTGCAATGACGACTACCGGTCTTGTTAACAATTGCCTAGGATAATTCCGCACACTGATCCATCATTATTCCACACTCGCTATTTATAACATTAAGTAACACTACAGGAATCAGCTATTTTGCCGTCTGCCACGGCGGACGGCAAAGGCATGAACGGCGGACGGCAAAGGCCTTTGCTGTCAGCCGCGGACGGCAAAAGGCTCCGGCAAAGTAAGCTACGGTAAACAGCTACTTTGCCGTCTGCTTCCTGGCGGCCGACGGCAAAGGCCCTTTGCCGTCTGCCGCGGACGGCAAAGAGAGCGGACAGCAATAATTGTGCTCTCAGTCCGTTAAGTGGCTAACGGCAGGCCTTTGCCGTCCGCCGCGGACGGCAAACTTTCTAGTGCCTTTGCCGTCTGCCAGTGGACGGCAAACTTTCTAGTGTCTTTGTCGTCCGCCGTATAATGTCATCTACATGTCACTACATGGCAGGCCTTTGTCGTCCGCCGCTGACGGCAAACTCGTTTACTCTTTGCCGTCTACCAATGTAGGCAAACTGACCAAATGGGTCAGCTCCCAGGAAGCACAGCTGGATGCCACGTGTCTTCTTTGCCGTCCGCGGCAGACGGCATAGAGCCCGTTGCCGTCGGTGGCAGACGGCAAAGAGCCTGCATATTGGCTCTTTTTTCTGTTTTTTATTAAATCCAACAATTTTCACAGCAAATATATATGACATATATAGATATATTTCACAGGCATTCATATCACAAAATTCCATCCATAAACAAAGTTCCTTCATACATAAACAAAGTTCCATCCATAAACAAAGTTCCTTCATACATAAACAAAGTCCCTTCATACATAAACAAAGTTCCATTCATATCACAAAGAGCCTTCATACATAAACAAAGTTCCATCCATACATAAACAAGAAGACTAGAACAAGAAGAGTAGCTTCCATGAAGTGAATGAAATCTGCAAAATGGCAAAATAAGAAAGTTAGAAATAGGTGACTAGAAGAAGAAGAGTAGAACAAGAAGAAGACTAGAACAAGAAGAGTATGTCATTTATGAGCTAACTTACGTGAAATGGATCATATATGAGCTAACTAAGTTCAAATGGGTCGTTTATGAGCTAGCTAAGGTGAAATGGATCATTTATGAGCTAACTTAGTTGAAATGGGTCGTTTATGAGCTAACTAAGGTCAAATGGATCGTTTTTTAGGTAACTAAGGTGAAATGGATCGTTTTTTAGCTAACTTAGGTGAAATGGATCATTTATGAGCTAACTTAGTTGAAATGGATCTTTTTGAGCTAACTTAGGTGAAATGGATCATTTATGAGCTAATTTAGTTGAAATGGATCTTTTTGAGCTAACTTAGGTGAAATGGATCATTTAAGAGCTAATTTAGGTGAAATGGATCGTTTTTTAGCTAACTTGGTGAAATGGATCGTTTATGAGCTAAATTAGTTGAAATGGATCGTATATGAGACAACCTAGGTAAGATGGGTCATTTTGGAGTTAACCTAGGTGAAATGGGTCATTTTAAAGCTAACGTAGGTAAAATGGATCATTTAGGAGCTAATCTAGGTAAAATGGGTCATTTTTTGAGCTAACTTGGATGAACTGGATCATTTATAAGCTAACCTAGGTAAAATGGGTCATTTTAGAGCTAACTTAGGTAAAATGGATCGTCTATGAGCTAACTAAGCTAATTATGCAATTTTTGACATAAGTAAGCTAAGTACAAATCGTTTTAGAGCTAACTTAGGTAAAATGGATGGTTTTGGAGGTCAGTAAGCTTATTAAGTCATTTTGGAGGAGAAGAAGCTAAGTCTAGGTCATTATGGTAAGCATTGGAGGAAATAAAGCTAAGTCTAGGTCTTTATGCATGTGTTAAGCAAAACACTAGATAAACTTACCAAGATCCAGGAGGTGTAGGAGCGGGCTGGCTCGTGTCGGTAGCTGGAGAAGGATCGTGCGATGCTTGTCTGGAGTTACGCTGCACCAAAGATCATTTCCAATGTCTTGTTAGCATGATGACACTCAAATGTTAAGACTAGCAAGTAATGTCCATTCAAATAAAACTCACCGTGGTCCCAGGAGCAATCACTGGCATCGGCGGAGCGGTCTGACCTGTCTTCTCGCACACAGACTGCACATTTGGTTTTGACGACTCAGTCATACTAGTTAGTAATGAGACAAACACTACATGAATGTTTTGGCTAATCTGCAGAAGAAACTTACCACATGGAGCTCGTACATGGCCCTTGCCTGCATGTCATTCCGTCCCCTCTCCTCCTCCATCATCTTGTCGTCCTCTCCTCCAACTCCCGCTGCCTCTCCGCCACCTCCGCTAGAAGTTTCTCTGTTCAATCTCTCTCACTCTGTATAGCAGCCTGCAACATCACTCACATGACCATTTGTAATCATTGATGGAAGCGCACACAATGTAATGGAGAAAGATAACTGAGTACGTATCACTAACCTTGATGGCGAGTTGCACTGGCCGTTCACGAGGCCTTATCTCAGGAGCGGAGCTCGACTGGCGCGCCTTGATCTCCGGGAGAGTGCTAGGACAACGGATAAGTCCATCTCCAATGGCTATGGAGCCATGGGACCTCCCGCCACCAGATATCATCACCAGCTCTGGATCAATGGGACCCTGGCTCGGGTTAAAGTCCTCCCCTTTCCTCGCCTTCCCCTCATCTCTATATCTCATGAGCTTGTTGTGGGAGGAGATGTTGGTGAAGTTGTTTGCATCATCGAGGTCAGACTGAGAGAAAGCCTTGACTTTCTTGAAAGAGGCAGTGTGGGCCATGGCATACAGGTCATACACCTCTGGCACCTTATCCACCTTATTGTGGCGTGCCTGAAAGAGAGAAACAATGTAAATTAGTAATTAAAGGGCTCAAGCTAGCATGATGAATGAATTGCATGAATCATGAAGCAAACCACATACCCAGTTGCGCCCGAACTGATATAAGTTGGAGCTGCCTTGATGGTGTGGCACACCTTCCATTTGGGCACGTTTGTCCTTTGCCTCGTTGTGGAGGGCTAGCCATTCTTTTGAGCACCACTCATCGACCAACACCTCCCAACAATCCATCCGA
The DNA here is from genome assembly GCF_018294505.1 of Triticum aestivum. Classification (NCBI taxonomy): domain Eukaryota; kingdom Viridiplantae; phylum Streptophyta; class Magnoliopsida; order Poales; family Poaceae; genus Triticum; species Triticum aestivum. The sequence goes on along the minus strand of NC_057814.1, from coordinate 108,556,161 downwards.
TCCGCACACCATCTCGGAGGCGCCTAAGTTAGCAAATAGAAACTTGAGCGCTACGGCTAAGAATTACTAAATGAAGGAACTTAAGTAGAAGGCCTTAAGAATTACCTTCATGTACTGCTCCTTACTCAGGAACTTATCGCGGCACGTCGGCTTGGTCTTCTTGATACCACGCAAGGCGTAGTAGTCTCGAATAGCCTGCACCCGAGCCTCGTGCCGTAAGTTCTGGAGTAGGCGCTTGCAGACGTTCTCGATAACATGTGCCGCGTCCTCCTCGTATCCCTCCTCACACCTGTAGAATGTCTGCAATCAAATGAGACAATATTGATTAGTACAATTAATAACTAGCTAGTTGAAGATTTTTAAATGTGTAAAGGAGAAATTACCCAGAACTTTCTAATCACCATGTCTGCCCTCATGTCGCACACGACACCATCGATAATCTCATCCGGTGGGGCCGGGGCAGCCACGTAGTGCTCCCAGCTCAATCCAAGCTCTGGAAGCCGACCCTCACCAGGCAACGTGACAAACCCCGAGAAGTTTTGCTGGCAAAGAACTCCAAGGACAGAGTTGGGCCGGCGGACACTATGATGGTGGTCCCAACCCCTGCAGCATGGCAAGGCCAACGCATTAGTTATTTGAAGAAACATGAATGCAGAAGGTACAAAAATATTAAATGCACTTACGTACCTCTCCCCATCAGGGAAAATCAACCACCTCTGCTCGCGGGTCGCCGGCACGGACGGGAGCCGTGTAGCACCACGCTGGTAGACGGTGCCCCCCTCCTCCTCAAGATCAGTCGGCTCCCCGCCATCATCAGCATGGCCACTCGGCTCCTCGGGCTGATCCGGCCAGGTACCCCATCCGGACGTGTGCTCCTCCAGGGTCTCGAGGGCGGAACTCTCGTGGGCCGAAGGCCAGTCGACCCGAGGCTCGTGGGCCCAAGACCCGTGGACCGGAGTCCGTGTAGCCTCCTCCTCGGACGAGTCCACCCTAGCAGTCACGTGCTCGGGTGAAACAGATGGGGGTGGCGGCGAGGAAGGCGCCGTAGCAGTCACCCTACCTCCTCTCCCGCGACCACGTGCCCCACCTCCTCTCTTCCTACCTCGTCCCCTGCTGGGCACCGCGGTCGACGAAGAAGGGCCTGGCGGTGTGGCCATACTGTCCAGCAACGCTCGGCGGAGAGGTGCGTCTGGAATGGAAGACCTCAGACCACGCGCCGATGAAGAAGGGGCCTTGGCGCGCTCCCGACCAGCGCCCACCATCTTTCAACACCTTCCATGAAAAACAGTAAACGAAATTAGTACAACATAAAAAAAAGACCGACATGAATAATAATGTGTGTATCACTTAAGTGTATCATCATCAAGTACAACATAAAAAATTTAATACCTGACACTACTATAATCTCAATCAGTATCATCAATAAATGCATAATCATCATCATCACTATAATCAATGACGGGCTCATAGGGTTCAGTGGCATCAACATGTGGAAGGCCACCTTGACGTAATCAGTCAAGCAATGACAGGTCATCCGCAGCAGTAACCTCTTCTTGTTCCGGCTCTTCTTGTTCCTCCTCTGGGGTGATGTCGGATTCACTGTCGCTGTCTACTTCAATGTTTTGCGGTGAAGTATAGCGGTTCTTGAAACGCTTTTTGGAAAGACGTGTCTCTTGGAAGAATTCTCCTTCATATGTGTCTGGGTTAATGTGAGGTTCATAATCCTCTTCCTTTGGGGGAGATAGTCTAGCACGTGGCGGCACTTCATAAACGACATCCCAACCTTTCAGATTTGGATTAGTTTGGCAGGCCCACGGTAGATAGAATACTTGGGTCGCCTGTTGAGCCGTAATATAGACATCAGGAACATCTAAATGGGTGCTTTGGTTGATTTCAACTAGCCCTATATGTTCATGAGTCCTTCTAGTCTCCTTCGGCTGAAACCAATAACATTTGAAGACTACGACATTCGGTGGGTTTTCACCATAGAATAGAAGTTCATAAATTGCTTCAACTCTCCCATAATACTCGGTACCTCCTTCGCCGATAGCAGATACACAACAATTTGTAGACTTTCGGTCGGCCATAGATAGCTCTTTGCCATAGGTACGAAAGCGATACCCGTTGATGTCGTATTTGTCAAATGAACGGGCCTTATAGTCAAAACCATTAGCGACTTGTCTCAATTCGGCGTCCATAGACTCTGAATTAGCCTACAAGTTTAATATGAAAGGATTGTTGCATTACGCACAAATTAGCGAATGAAACCGGGATAGCCGCCTTCAAATTAGCCTACAAGTCTAATAGAAATTACCGTTTGTTTGAACCAAGAGATGAAACCGGGATAGCCGCCTCCTTGCTTTGCGAGAAGCTCATACTCTTCGACAGAATCCTTTTGGATCACCGCTCCGTACGAGAATAAGGCGACGTATCAACTGTATGAAATATCCAGGAATAAGAGCAGTTCAAAGGAAATAGAAGTTGTGAAACTATGTACCGAGAACTTACTCGATGTACGGCCGCACTTCTATCAGGTTGTTGAAGATATACAACGAAATGGTCCGCCATTGTTCGTTATCCAAAGATACTGGATTTGAAACACTAGCTGGTGCGAGATTCCCTTTGAATAGGCTGAGGTTGGATCCACCCTTTTTAGGGTCGTCAGCATTGTACCGAGGCTTCGGATTATGCAAATGACGATTTTTGGCTTCGTAGTGTGCTGTCACGAAGTTTGCCGCCTCCTCAGTGATGAATTCCTCAGCCATCGATACTTCAATTCTACGTTTATTTTTAAATTTTTGTCGAAGCGTCTTCTGCATCCTCTCAGTTGGGTAGCACCAACGATTTTGCACGGGCCCCCCCAATCTTGCCTCGGTCGGGAGATGCAAAATCAAATGTTGCATTGGATTAAAGAATCCCGGTGGAAAGATCTTCTCTAACTTGCAGATCAACTCCGGCGCCAACTCTTCCATTTCTTCTAGCACGCCAGGCGATAGTTCTTTCGCACAAAGAACACGGAAGAAATAGCTGAGTTCTGCCAGTACTAGCCATTCATCCTCAGGGATGAAGCCACGCAACATCACCGGCATTACCCGCTCAATCCATATGTGGCAATCATGACTCTTGAGACCAAATATCTTCAATTTATCAAGACTGGCTCCCCTCTGTAGATTCGCTGCATACCCATCGGGGAACATCAACTGCATTTTCACCCACAAGATAATTTCCCTCATAGCTGGCCTTCCAAGATTGAACCATGCCTTTGGCTTCGTCCAGTTCTGCTTTCCTTTCGGTTCTTTCATGTTTTGTAACGGCCTATCACATAGCACCTCCAGATCGACTCTAGCCTTAGTATTATCCTTTGACTTCCCATCTATGCCGAACAATGTACCAAAAAGTGCCTCGGCGATATTCTTCTCAGTGTGCATCACGTCCATGTTGTGTGGGCAAAGGAGGTCTTTGAAGTAAGGCAGATCCCATAAGCATGTTATGTGAGTCCAGGCGTGCTTAGAATTATACCCCTTGAAGTACCCTGGACGCTCTGGATCTGGCTCGAGAGCGTTTAACTGATCCAGGGTCCGTTGGCCTGTCAATGCAGGTGGTGCAGAGTTTTTGACAACTCTCCCTCTGATGAAGTTCTTCTTGTCTTTCCTGAACTTATGGCGAGGATTCAGGAACTGTCTATGCATGTCGAAGCAAGAAAACTTGCGACCGGCCTGAAGCCAACGAAACTCAAGAGCTCCCTTGCATGTGGGGCACGGGAACCTTCCATGCACACACCAGCCAACGAATAGCGCATACGCCGGCAAGTCATGCGTCGAGTACATGTACCAGACACGCATTATGAAGTTCTGTTTGCTATAGGCGTCGTATGTCTTGAACCCATTATCCCAGGCTTCTTGCAATTCGTCCTTAAGCGGTTGCATGTACACATTCATATTTTTCCCCGGATAGTTGGGCCCTGGAATTATCAACGTCAGGAAAATGTTCTTTCTTTGCATAATCTGTCCGGGGGGGAGATTGAGTGGAAAGACAAATACGGGCCAACAACTGTATTGGGCTGCCGTCATACCAAACACACTGAACCCATCCGTGCTGATGCCGACTCGAGGATGCCTCGGATCTGCCGCTTTGTCACCATGTAATTCATCAAACTTTTTCCACGCAACACCATCCGATGTGTGTACAATCATCAGATTCCCATCTGCATCTAGTTCGGTTCTTTTGCCCGTTTTGTGCCATGTCATCTGTCTGGCCGTCTCTTCGACCATGAAAAGACGTTGAAGTCTTGGTACGATTGGCATATACCGAAGAACACTAACGGGGATTTTGGTCTGTGTCTTCTCACCCATACCGTTGTCTACCACAACATACCTGGAAGACTTGCAAATGGGACAATAGTTCAAGTCCGCATAGTCAAGCCTAAACAAGACACATCCTTTCTCACAGGCATGTATCTTATCATAGGGCATCTTCAGTGCACGGAGGATTTTGTCCGACTGGTACAGGTTTGCAGGCATTACATGGCCTTTGGGTAGAAAGCGTCCAAATACTGTCATCATTGCATCGTAGCATTCTCTGCCCAAGTTGAACTGAGCCTTCAGAGCCATTACTTGTGAGATGGCATCCAACTGACAAAGCTCAGTGTGCTCATGGAGCGGACGTTTTGAAGACTCCAACATTTCATTGAAGGCCTTTGCAGATTCCTCCATCTCCTCGTCCGAATCCCGAGCATCATCGAAGTCTTGCACCATGTTTTCCATCCCGGTACCATGCTCGTCGGTGCGACGACGATCCACCTCAGCTCGGTCACGTTGGGCAGACTCACCATGAAATGTCCACACCGTATAATCGGGCGTAAAACCACTCTTCTGCAGGTGTTTGCCCATTTCAGCCTCTGTCCTCTTTTCCCAATTGCCGCACCGTAAACAGGGGCACCAGGTTTTCCTCTGGCCATTTGCAAATGCGGCTCGCACAAACCCCTTGGTTTTTGTGAACCATTCAGTGCTCCATTTGTTCTGACCAGTGTGACCGGTGTACATCCACGCACGATCACTCATCTTGACTTTCAGAGCTACTAGACACACAACAAATATATATATATATAATTCACCATGTATATATTCATCAGTTGATCTACTTTGTCAATTTTATTACGTCCATGCAACCTACACTCTAATAGGTAATGATAGGTCCTAATCCCACCCGAGTATGTTTAGATTGGGTTCATTTTCCCATGCTATGCTCCGGATCCTACGCAAAATTTCGGCAGCACCTCCCCGCTGTTCTCCTGATACACGTCTCTGCAATAAACAGAGAGGATGTGTACCCGGAGAACAACAGGGGAGGCACTGACGAAATTTATGCGTCGGATCCGGAGCAAAGCATATGGGAAAACGAACCCAATCTAAACATACTCGGGCTGTCCATGGATAGCGTTGGACAATTCGAAAGAATCAAGGTTATAAATATGCAAATGCATGCATATTTATAACTATGACGCTTTCGAACGGGAGACACATATTGGTTACGCATACTGATGATTCAAGACACATATATAGCTAGCTATCAAGTTTCATCGGAATAGATCAAATAATTAATGGGGGAGGAGGACATGTCATTTGTGCTCACCCACGAACGAAGGGGCAGAGCTCGTCAAACGCACGGCGAGGTCGTCGAACACCAAACCTCGCAGCGATGAAACAACTGCACATTTAAAACTACCCGATCAACACAATTATATATGATGTTTTTCATAACAAAATCGAAAAATATATGACCTAACTAATAATTCACAAATATATGACCCCGTCGGCTTCTGGAAGGCCAAAGAACACCTTTTCGGGAGGTGTCGGGGGTCGGGGTGTCGTGTCGGTGTCGGGTGCCGTGTCGGGGTCGGGGTCGGGGTGTCGGGTCGGGGTGCCGGGTCAGGGTCGGGGTGCCGTGTCGGTGTCGGGTCGGGGTGTCGGGTCAGGCTCGGGGTCGGGTGTCGGGGTCGGGGTCTGGGCGTCGGGTCTGGGTGCCGGGTCGGGGTCGGGGGGCCGTGTCGGTGTCGGGTCGGGGTTGTCGGGTCAGGCTCGGGGTCGGGGTCTCGGGGTCGGGGTGTCGGGTCGGGGTGCCGGGTCGGGGTCGGGGTGCCGTGTCGGTGTCGGGGTAAGGGTGGGTGTGGTGTCAGGGTGTCGGTGTCGGGGTGTCGTGTCGGTGTTGGAGGTCGGGGTCGGGGTTCGGGTCGGGGTGCCGGGTCGGGGTCGGGGTGCCGTGTCGGTGTCGGGGTCGGGTGTCGGGTCAGGCTCGGGTCGGGGTGTCGGGTCAGGGTCGGGGTCGGGGTGTCGGGTCGGGTCTAGGGTCGGGGTGTCGTGTCGGGGTGCCGGTCGGGGTCGGGGTGCCGTGTCGGGTCGGGGGGTTTTCCTCTTTTTTCCTTTTCTTCTTCTTCCTCTTCTTCCTTTTCTTGCTTTTTTTCCTTCTTCTTCTTCTTCTTCTTCTTCTTCTTCTTCTTCCTCCTTTCCTTTTTCCTCTTCTTCTTCTCCTCCTCTCCTCTTTTTTCTTCTTCTTCTTCCTCTTCTTCTTTTTTCTTCTCCTCCTCCTCTTCTTCTTCTTCCTTTCCTTTTTCCTCTTCTTCTTCTCCTCCTCTCCTCTTTTTCTCTTCTTCTTCTTCTTTCCTCAAACTAAACTAAACCTAAAACTAAACCTAAATCTAAAACTAAAACTAAAACTAAATCTAAACTAAACATAAACCTAAAACTAATAAAACAGAAAAAAAAGGAAAAAACTAAATCTAAACCTAAAACTAAACTAAACTAAACCTAAAACTAAAACTAAAACTAAATCTAAACTAAACATAAACCTAAAACTAAAAAAACAGAAAAAAAAAAGGAAAAAAAGAGGAGGTAGAGCTCACCTGGGGCAGGGCCGGTGGAGGAGGTGGCCGGTGGAGGAGGGGGCGGGGCGGTGGAGGAGGTGGCCGGTGGAGGAGGGGTGCGGGGCGGCCTGGGGCGGCGGCGCCGGGCCCGGGGCGGGGGCCGGGGCGGGGGGCGATGGGGCGGTGGGGCGGCGGGGGGCCGGGGCGGTGGGGCGCGGGGGGCCGGGGCGGCGGGGGCGACGGGTTGTGGGCGACGGCGCCGGGCGGCAGTGGCGACGGGGCGGGGGGCCGGTGGGCGGCGGGGTGGTGGGGCGACCGGGCGGCGGCGAGTGGTGGGGGCGGCAGCGCGCGGCGGGCGGCGGCGGCGGCGGTGGGTGGGATGTGGTGGCGGGGCGCGTCGGCGAGGAGAGAGAGGGAGAGAACAGAGAGTAACGGGCGGGGGGTATGGGCCGTTAGGTAGTCTCCTCTTTGCCGTCCGCCACTCTTTGCCGTCCGCCCTTTTGCCTCTTTGCCGTCTGCTGGCAGACGGCAAAGAGGTGGGGCGTTAAGTTTTTTCCAAACGGGCGGGGGGTGGGGCCACCTCTCTCTTTGGCGTCTGCCAACGGACGGCAAAGATTCTTTGGCGTCTGCTGGCAGACGGCAAAGATTCTTTGGCGTCTGCTGGCAGACGGCAAAGATTCTTTGGCGTCTGCTGGCAGACGGCAAAGAGCTCGCAGATGGCAAAGAGCTTCTTTGTCGTCTGCCATTTCTTTGTCGTCTGCTTTTGGTTAGCTGATGGCAAAGAGCTTCTTTGCCGTCAGCTAGCAGACGGCAAAGAGCTGGCAGATGGCAAATTAGCTGATTCCAGTAGTGTAATATATTCTAACTTTATGATAACAGCACCTACTTTTACATTTTAGCTCTCCGATGCCATGCAAAGTTATCCTCTTCATACCCACAACATAGTTTTCTTTCTCGTTTCTAGTTGGAACCAAACATTCGGCGTACGTAGAGTCGTATCAGTGGCAGATAGGACTTGAGAGAATATTGATCTTACCTTTAGCTCCTTGTGGGTTCTAAACTCTATACTTATCACTTCCACCTTTGGGAATTTCTACGATGATTCCCTGCATTTGAGGTTATCAAGCTCTTTTCTGGCGCCATTGCCGGGGAGCAATAGCGTGGGGTTGATATTCTCGTGTGTGCTTGTTTGCTTTCTTCACAAAGTAGATTTTGTTTTTCCTTTTTGTTTATGTTTAGTTGTAGGTGAAACATACAAAAAATTAAAAGAATGAAAATACAAACAAATTTACTTGTCTTTCATTCCTAAAAAGTTTTTCAATAAGAGAAGTGATTGGAAGGTTATGCATTGGAGAGTGAGGGTTGACCTTGAACACTTGTGTTCATGCTCATGGAAACAATGTAAAAAAATTCATGGAAGCTTCTCTGAAAATAATTATCTCATTGTATATATCCATTGTATTATAAAAATAATGTGCTAAGCTTTGGTTTTAGGATGATTAGATTGCTTGTTTACTATGTGCAGTACAAAAACAGAAACTTTGTCTGTAGTGCGTGAATTTACATTTTTTACTGGAAAGTCAAATGAGTCTGAAACGTTTTGCACATTACTTCTGTACAAATTTTTAAAATTTTCATATTTTTTTAGAATTTGTTGGAGTTATAGAGGTTTACTAAACTTCCATATTACTACAGACTGTCCTGTTTTTGACAGATTTTGTTCTCTATGTGTTGTTCGCTTATTTTGATGAATCTATGGGTAGTATCGGGGGGTATGAGCCATGGTGAAGTTGGAATACAGTAGATAAAGTTCTAATATGAAATTTGAATGAGTTTGCAACAGTACCTAAAGGTAGTGATTTGCTTTAGTATACTAACGGATCTCACAAAGTTTTTGTTAAGTTTTTGTGGATGAAGTGTTCGAAGAACGAGGAGTTACCGATGTGAGATGAATAAAGAGAGGCAAGAATTCAAGCTTGGGGATGCCCAAGGCACCCCAAGTAAATATTCCAAGGATACTCAAGCATCTAAGCTTGGGGATGCCCCGGTTGGCATCCCGCATCTTTCTTCTTCAACAATTATCGGTATACCTCGGTTTTTGTTTTGTTCACATGATTTGTGTCCTTTGTGTTTTTCTTTTTCTTTAAAAACCATGCTAGTATGAGATGTACCTTCATAAATTTATAGAATGATTCATGTGCTTCACTTATATCTTTTGAGTATGACCTTATAGAATGCTCTTTGTGCTTCACTTAAATCTTTTGAGTATGGTTTTATAGAATGCTTCGTGTGCTTCACTTATATATTTTGAGCTTGGATATTGGTTAGTCTATATTAATTGTAGAATGCTCCATGAACTTCACTTATATCTTTTGTAGTATGAATAATACTATCATCTAAAGCAGGTTTGGAAGAGTGTCAACTTTAGGAATTAGTAATCCCACTATTCCGAATGAGAAGAATTTTGCTTATGTGGAGAGTAGAAAATTTTCTATGCTTGCAGATCATGAAAAGAATGCTTTATGTGGTGGTTATGTTGTTGAATTCATTCATGATGCTGCTGAAAGTTATTATGAGGGAGGAATATATGCTTGTAGGAGCTGCAATAATATCAAGTTTCCTCTCTATGTGCTTAAAGTTTTGAAGTTATACTTGTTTTGCCCTCCTATGCTAGTTGATTCTTGTTCCTATAAATTATGTGTTCACAAAATCCCTAGGCATAGGAAGTGGGTTAGATTCAAATGTGCTAGTCATATTCTTCATGATGCTTTCTTTATGTTTCAATTCTTTTCTTTTATGTGAGCATCATTGAAATCATCATGCCTAGCTAAAAGGCATTAAAGAAAAGCGCTTGTTGGGAGACAAACCAATATTTACCCTTATTGCTTTTGTGTGTTTACATGATTAAGCTACTGTATTAATCATGTTTTATAGCTTTTTGTTTCAATAAAGTGCCAAGTAATACCTTTGGGAAGACCTGGGTGAGAGTTAATGTGATCTTGCTGTAAAAAAAACAGAAACTTTGCGCTCACGGGATTAGCTACCATTTTTTACAGAAGAGTGATTTTGAGTTGATTCTTTTTGCAGAAGATTAATAGACAAATTCCTCACGTCCACCAATTTATTTCATAAATTTTGGAGTAGCAGAAGTATGGTTTCTGTTCAAATCATTACAGACTGTTCTGTTTCTGACAGATTCTGTTTTCATTGCATAGTTTGCTTGTTTTCTAGTTTCTATGGCTTATATTTCTCATATAAATTGTAGAAATAATATGGTACAGTAGGCATTGTGTGGGAACAATTATGAACCTTGTCTTTGACAGTACCAAACTGAATGGTTTACTCTTTATCATACTAACCTATCTCACGAAGTTCCGTTAAGTTTTGTGTGATTGAAGTTTTCAAGCTTTGGGTGAGATATCGATATGAGGAGAATAAGAAGTGGAAAGACCCTAAGCTTGGGGATGCCCAGGGCACCCCAAGGTAATATTCAAGGAAGACTCAAGCGCCTAAGCTTGGGGATGCCGCGGAAGGCATCCCCTCTTTCGTCTTCAAAACTATCGGTATACCTTACTCGGAGCTATATTTTTATTCGTCACATGATATATGTTTTGCTTGGAGCGTATTTTCAATTTTACTTGTTGTTTGAATAAAATCATTGGATCTGAAATCTTGAATGAAAAAGAATCCTCCCATGGCTAGTTAATTATTTGACTACTCAGTGTTCTTTACTTATATCTTTTTGGAGTAGTTTGTCATTTACTCACGTGCTTCACGTATATCCTATGAGTAAATGGTTGAATGAATTGAATATCATAAATCGGAATTTATATACGTTTCATATGCTTATAACATGGGGAGTAATGACTTCACACTTAATAAGTATAGGTAGTAAACTTATTGAAAGTTAGCAAACGCAGAATTGGTCACTTGAACAATTCATGAAAGAATATTAAAGGAAGAGAGATTTCACATATAAATACACTATCTTGGACATCTTTTGTAATTGTGAGCACTCATTAAAATATGACATGCTAAAAGGTTGATGTTGGACAAGGAAGACAACTTAATGGGTTATGTTTTCCTATATCCAAAACATTATATTGTCTTGGATCATCCAACATGTTGAGCTTGACTTTTTCCTCTCATGCTAGCCAAATTATTTGCACTAAGTAGGAATACTACTTGTGCCTCCAAACATCCCTTAAACCAGTTTTACCATGAGAGTGCACCATACCTACCTATGGATTGAGTAAGATCCTTCAAGTAAGTTGTCATCGGTGCATGCAATAAAAATTGCTCTCTAAATATGTATGATCTATTAGTACGAAGAAAATAAGCTTTATACGAACTTGTGGTAGGGAAGTAATAAAAGTGACGGACTGCATAATAAAGGTCTTTATCACAAGCGGCAATATAAAGTGACGTTATTTTGCATTAAGATTTTGTGCATCCAACCATAAAAGCGCATGACAACCTCTGCTTCCCTCTGCGAAGGGCCTATCTTTTAGTTTTATCTTCTACTCTTATACAAGAGTCATGGTGATCATCACCTTTCCTTTTTACACTTTTTTCCTTTGGCAAGCACTTTGTGTTGGAGCGATCCGGATATATATATCCACTTGGATGTAGGTTTTCATAAATTATTATTGTTGACATTACCCTTGAGGTAAAAGGTTGCGAGGCGAAACTATAAGCCCCTATCTTTCTCTGTGTCCGATTAAAACTTTGAACCCATAAATATCACATGAGTGTTAGCAATTGTGAAAGATTAAATGATAGTTGAGTATGTGGAGTTTGCTGAATCAAAGCTCTTACATAGACCCTTCCCGAAAATAAGATGAATTGCAATTGTTGATGACTAAGGGCACGGTTTGTTGGTTTTCAAGAAAGTTTATGATCTATACTTTAACACGAGAATAGATTGTTACTTCATCATGAGAAGTTTTATGAGTTGAGCAACTGTTCTGATATAAAATGATGCTAGAAAAAGTGATTGAAACTATCATTGATCAAACTTAAGCACTTGCTAGCATTCACACTTCATAAATTATTTCTTTTATCATTTACCTACTCGAGGACGAGCAGGAATTAAGCTTGGGGATGTTGATACGTCTCCAACGTATCTATAAATTATGAAGTATTCATGCTATTATATTATCCATCTTAAATGTTTTATATGCTATTTTATATGATTTTTGGGACTAACCTATTAACCTAGAGCCCAGTGGCAATTTCTGTTTTTTCCTTGTTTTTGAGTTTCACAGAAAAGGAATACCAAACGAAGTCCAATTGACGTGCCAATTTTTGACGATTTTTTATGGACCAGAAGAAGCCCACGGAGCATCGGAGATGGACCAGAAGAGTCCCGAGCCATCCACGAGGGTGGAGGGCGCGCCCTACCCCCTGGGTGCGCCCCCCCCCCCCCTATGTCGTGGATGACTCGGAGAACCCCCTGACGTGAAACCGACGCCAAAAAATCCTATAAATACAGAAACCCCCAGAAAATAACCTAAACCGGAAGTTCCGCCATCGCAAGCCTCTGTAGCCACGAGAAATCAATCTAGGCCCTCTCTGGCACCCTGCCGGAGGGGGTCATCATCACCGGAGGCCATGGAGGAGGATCTCGGAGGGGCCATCATCGCCATGAAGGCCGAGGACCAGAGGGAGAACCTCTCCCCATCCAGGAGGGAGGCCATGAAGGAGGAAGGACAAGGGGGAGAACCTCTCCTCCTCTCTCTCAGTGGCGCCGGAGTGCCATCGGGAGGGTAATCATCGCCGCGATGATCGTCTTCATCAACATCACCATCATCATCACCATCCTCATCTCTTTTACGCAGTCCACTCACCCGCACCCCCTGTAATCCCTACTTGAACATGGTGCTTTATGCCACATATTATGATCCAATGATGTGTTGCCATCCTATGATGTTTTGAGTAGATATCCTTTGTCTTTGGGTTGATTGATGATCTAGATTGGTACGCGTTGTATGTTTTATTTTGATGATGTCCTATTGTGCCCTCCGTGTCGCGCAAGCATGAGGGATTCCCGCTGTAGGGTGTTGCAATACGTTCATGATTCGCTTATAGTGGGTTGCTTGAGTGACAGAAGCATAAACCCGAGTAAGGGGGTTGTGGCATATGGTATAAAGGGGACTTGATGCTTTAATGCTATGGTTGGGTTTTACCTTAATGATCTTTAGTAGTTGCGGATGCTTGCTAGAGTTCCAATCATAAGTGCATATGATCCAAGAAGAGAAAGTATGTTAGCTTATGCCTCTACCTCATATGAAATTGCAATGACGACTACCGGTCTTGTTAACAATTGCCTAGGATAATTCCGCACACCGATCCATCATTATTCCACACTCGCTATTTATAACATTAAGTAATATATTCTAACTTTATGATAACAGCACCTATTTTTATATTTTAGCTCTCCGATGCCATGCAAATTTATCCTCTTCATACCCACAACATAGTTTTCTTTCTTGTTTCTAGTTGGAAGCAAACGTTCGGCGTACCTAGAGTCGTATCAGTGGCAGATAGGACTTGAGAGAATATTGATCTTACCTTTAGCTCCTTGTGGGTTCGACTCTCCATACTTATCACTTCCACCTTTGGGAATTGCTACGATGATTCCCTGCACTTGAGGATTATCAGCCCATAACCCATAGTTCCACAGGATCAAAACCTGACTCTCATGTACACCCTTGTTGCCAAAGTTATTCCTCGCGCTTGATTCCGTATGTAATTCATGGGCCACCTTCCTAGTGATCTACTCTGGTATCAGACGCAATACTTATTCTCGTTGCTCTTGACCCCTTTCACACTTTGATTCAGACGTTGAACGATTGTCTATCTGTTTGAAACTTCTTACTGTACATTCTTACTTTCCTCTCGACATGTTTTATTTGTTCAACTCGAGAGATAATCATGTGCCCCTTCATGGGATTTCCCCCAGATGATTAACCCTTATAGCATCCTATTGTTGTCAACCTGCCCCTTACCTATTTGTAAGTACGATGAAGACCCCGAAGGAAGGATGAGGACTTCATCAGGATGACCTGAATCAGAGAGATGAAGACATCGACGAGAAGGATCAACCTCTTTGAGAAGAGGAAGCAAGACTGAAAAGATCTGTTAGAATTTCGTAACCAGAACTTTCATCCTTACCACACCTCTTAAATCTTGGGACAAGATTTCTTGTAGTGAAGGAGATCTGTGACACCCCGATAGTTAAGCTACAGTAAACCCTTGCTAATCATGCCAGGTCATCATAATTAAACTTTTGCTAAACCTCACTTGTTTCAAACTGAGATCAAATTCAAATTAAAATAACAAGTCAAATTATAATTTCATAAAACAGTGAATTAAAAATGTTCAAAAGGTTGTAAATATTCACTAACAAATTAACAAACATCAAACAACATTTTGGGAATGTTTATATGCCTCTAAGATAACTAAAACAGGAACAAACAACATTTAAATTAACCTTTTAACAGTAAACAAATATTAATCCTTTTCAAAATGACTTGAAACTTTGTGTGCAACTCAATTATATGACCCAATATTTATGTGCCAAGTTTCATATTCACCAAAATTCATTTGCAACCTAAACTAAAGGCAAAACAGAGGAGAAATAAATAAATAGAAAACAAATAAAATGAAAATAGAAATAAAAGAAAAGGAAAAGAAAACTCACTGTGCACTGGGCCTAAGTGCATAGTGCACAGGCCTAGTGCACAGGCCAACCCACCTAAGTGGTTACCCCTTACCTGTTCACCCGAGGCGGGATGGCCGCCGTTCCACCGCCTGCGGCCAAGGATGGCCACGCAGGCCATCCGCCGCTCCCCCATCGCCTACTAGGTCGCCCCCGACCTAAACCATAACCCTAGCACCCCCCCAGTTCCCCTCTCCCTCGCGCCGCTCCTCTCTTCCCCCTCTTCCCCGAGCTCAACCGTTGCCGCCGCCTACTTGCCCACACTGCCACCGGCGACCTCGACACCCGAAACCGCACTCAGAAGAACCGCCGTCGTCTCCTACATTGGCTGAGGCCACTCGCTAGAGCTCAACGTCTCCGCATCGAGCTCCTCGATGTCATCTTCAATCTCTGCCCCGCCAGAACTCACCACACGATTCGTCAACTCCGGCGCTTCCCCGAACCAACTGATCAGTGCTCCCTCTCTGTGGTGAGCTCCGCACCGAAAACCCCATGTCTGCACCGTGAATCCATGCCGTAGCTCGTCGTGGCCATTACCGTGCCCGCGCCGCCACTGCTCGACTCCCCGACGTGGTCACGGCCGTCGCGGGCCTCGCCCGACCCCAACACCTTGCTCCTGGTGCTCCCAGGAGCACGGCGCACACTCGCATGCCTCACCTCATGCCCCGTAGCACCCCCCCCCCCCCGCGAACGCCACCGCCACTCTTCGTCGCCATTCAAGCCAGCTCCGGCGACACCACCGGTCCCAGTCGACGCGCCATCGTCTAGCCGTTCGAACGCGCCCAGCGGCGCTTCGATCCGTGCCCTGTGCATGATTTCTAGCGAGACCCGTGCATCTCTGTCGCTGGTTAGGTCACCGCCGGCGCAACTCGGCGATGCTGACGTGTCCAGCCGGGTTAGTTGCTAGTACCCCTAATTAGTTAACCCTGTGTGACTGACCTTCGGCCCCACTGCCCTAATTAAAATTTGGTTTAACTAAATACTAATTAAACTACCTAATGTGCCACTAACATATGGGGCCCTCCCTTTAATTAACCCCCGAGTTAAATTTATCTCTATTAATTAGTCTGTGTGAACGAAGGTGGGACCCAACCACTACTCCAATGGATAAGGCCGGCCGAGTCAGCTGCCGAGTCAGCAACTGGGCCCACCAGTCAGCCTCTGCTGACAGGGTAGTTGACTCAGTCAACTGGCCCCACTGGCAGACACACATGTATCCCCCTGGGTACACTCTCTGTGTATCCATAGAAATTATGTTTAATGTATTTTTGAATTAAAACAATTCTAGAAAATTCAAAAATGATTTAAAACTTCAAAAAATCATATAAAAGAATATGTAACTCGGATGAAAATACTTTGTACATGAAAGTTGCTCAGAAAACCGAGACGGATGCGAATACGTAGTCCGTTTGTCTGTCACATGCCCCTAGCATAGCGAACATGCAACCTTCCCCCTTCGTTTCATCTGTCCGAAAATGCCTAACACCGGGAATACTTTCCCGGATGTTTTCCCTCTTCGCCAGTAACACCTAGTACCGCGTTAGTTCACACCTAGCACCGTTTATTGCCATGTCATGCATCGTCATGCATCTACTTGTATTTGTATTTATTGTTTCTTCCCCCTCTTCTCTCCGTTAGACTTTGAGACTGACGCCACTGCTACTGCCCCGATCGACTACAGTGTTGACGACCTATTCTTCTCTGCCGAGCTTCCAGGCAAGCAAACCCCCCTTGATCAACCAGATATCGCCAACTCTCTTCTCTCTTATTCTTGCATTAGATTTGCTACTATTGTTGATTCGATAGCTCCTATTCTGTTGCATAGCCTCTCATTGTTGCTACAATTGTTGACACATTTACCTGCTATCCTAAATGCTTAGTATAGGATGCTAGTATTCCATCAGTGGTCCTATACATTCTTCTCTATCTACCAAGCTATACTATCGGGTCGTGATCACTCGGGAGGTGATCACGGGTATATACTCATTTATACATGTTACAATGTGGTGACTAAAGACGTGTCGGCTCGTAGAGTACCCGCAAGTGATTCCGATGTGGGGGCTGAAAGGACAGGTGGTTCCATCCAAGTAGTGGTGGGCCTGGGTTCAAGACTGCCCCCGAGTGTTACTTTGTGGTGGAGCGACAGGGCAGGTTGTGACCACCTAGGAGACAGGTGGGCCTGGCCCCTGATCAACATTCGCGGTTACTTCGTAATAACACGCTTAACGAGATTGGGTATTTGATCTGAGTTGGTCGTTGGCCTATACGCACTAACTGCCACGCGAGACAAGATATGTGCAACCGGCGTCGTAGTATCAGCCGAAGCTTTCCGAATGTGAACGACTGAGCGGCGCGCGCCAGGTTGGACCGCATAACGCGACTTCCTTTGTAATGGAGGTTGCTAGGTCTGCTCACTGGTCGCGTACGCAACGTGCAGGAGTGCAAAGGGCTATGGGCCCAAGACCCCTGCGTGCTTAGGATTTAGACCGGCGTGCTGACCGCTCTATCGAGCATATAGGTGGGACTCTGACGTGTTGATCTTCCGAGGCCGGGCATGACCCAGGAAAGTGTGTCCGGCAGAGTGATCGAGTGTGTCAGATTATGTGGTGCACCCCTGTAGGGAAGTAATCTATTCGAATAGTCATGTCCACGGTAACGGGACGACCTGGAGTTGTATTTCGACCTCATGACAACTAGAATCGAATACTTAATAAAACACACCCTTTCAAGTGCTAGATACAACCCGGTGATCGCTCTATCACAGGGTGATGAGGAGAGGATCGTAGATAGGATTATGCTATATGTTGATACTTGTTTAACTTGCTAGCTACTCTCTTCTACATGCTTCAGGATGGAGGCTGCCAGAAGCATAGTCTTCGATAGGACTAGCTTTCCCCCTCATATTCTGGCATTCTGCAGTTTAGCCCACAGATATTACCCCTTTATACAGATACCAATTCATATGTGGTGTAGATCCTTGCTTGCGAGTACTTTGGATGAGTACTCACGGTTGCTTTGCTCCCCATTTTTTCCCCTTTTTCTTTCTTCTCAGATGATGCAACCAGATCATGGAGCCCAGGAGCCAGATGCCACCACCGACGACTACTACTACCCCGACGGAGGCTACTACTGCGTGGAGGCCGCCGCCGACCAGGAGTAGTTTAGGAGGATCCCAGGCAAGAGGCCTTGTCTTTTCAATCTGTATCCCTGTTTGAGCTAGCCATCTTATGGCAACTTGTTTAACTTATTTCTGTACTTAGATGTTGTTGCTTCCGCTGACTCGTTTATGATCGAGCTTATGTATTCAAGCCCTCGAGGCCCCTGGCTTGTAATATGAAGCTTGTATGACTTTAACTGGTGTTTAGAGTTGTGTTGTGATATCTTCCCGTGAGTCCCTGGTCTTGATCGTACACGTTTGCGTGTATGATTAGTGTACAGTCAAATCGGGGGTGTCACACCAAAGCAGAGGAGCAGGAGGAAGATGGAGCTCAGTGACGGAGGTTGTAGCCGAGCAGCACTCAGCGAGCGCCGGGGTTGTGCCTGAACGATGTCCAACTGGCGAGGAACCGCATTGGAGTTGTGCCTTGCACGATCCCGCGAACGAGCATGAGCGCCACATCTTCCACCTTGAGCCACATCATCAAAATCATGGCACAAATTACAAAGCATGAAGACCCAAGTTGCATCATATAAGCAGGGCATATTTCACTACCAGGTCCACATGATGGGGAGGTTCAATGTAATCAGGGCAGTATGCAAGTTTTGTTCCTCTTGGTTCAATTCAACCATATAACCAAGACAATTATCCCTGATTTGTGAACAGAGAAAAAGCCAAGATGGCTTCAAGTACTGGTGGTCGAACACTATTCTTAAAAATGACTTCTCAACAAAACCAAGCTTCCATGAACCATTATTTAAGGGACTCAAAATCTTCTAAAGAGAAAATAATACTAATAAGGGATAATTGGTTTTATGCCCCTAGTTGTGTCCTACTCGACAGGATTGCCCTGAATTTTCAAAAGCCATCGGTTCTGTCCAACCCACTTTGGTTGCCTTGTGCTTTTGCCCTTTGACTGTTTGACCGTCACTTTTAAAACTTCATAACTAATTCATACTAGATCAAAAAAATGCATCTAAGATACCAAAATGTTTGGGAAAACATCACCTACATGTCAATGTCATTTGCATTCATGACAAAAGTGTTGGAAAGTGCCCATCCGAGTTTTAGCTCTTATCATACCACCAAGAATAGTAAAATCTAAAAAAATCAAAAAATTCAAAATAAATTTGGTGATAAATAATTAAAAATGTTTTATGTGCTTGCCAAGTTTTATCAGGGAATGACATTCGTGGAAGTCGTGGCAAAAAAACAATCAACACTCCAAAATAGATTATTTTTTTGCCACGACTTCCACTATTGTTATTCCCTGATAAAACTTGGCAAGCACTTAAAACATTTTTCATTCTTTGCCACCAAATTTATTTTTCAATTTTTTTGATTTTTTTTAGATTTTACTGTCCATGGTGGTGTGATAAGAGCTAAAACTTAGATGGGCACTTTCCAACACTTTTGTCATGAATGCAAATGACATTGACATGTAGGTGATGTATTCCCAAACATTTTGGTATCTTATTTGCATTTTTCTGATTTAGTATGAATTAGTTATGAAGTTTTCAAAGTGAAGGTCAAACGGTCAAAGGGCAAGAGCACAAGACGACCAAAGTGGGTTGGACAGAACCGCTGGCTTTTGAAAATTAGGGGCAATCCTATCGAGTGGGACACAACTAGGGGCATAAAACAAATTATCCCTACTAATAATGCTACCATGAACCATTATTTAAGGGACTCAAAATCTTATACACAGGATAACATAAACGCAGAGCCATCATTTCTAAGAAAAGAGAAACATGGATATACAAATGAAGGAGCATACCCTATGCCTTATTCTCCTCTTCGGTTTCCTCTGCAAAAAGGTCAACATTGCTTCCATCATCATCATCAGCTGGATCTGCAAAATACAGGATTCATGATGTTATGCTTGTTATACTAAAAATATTAAACCACACAAATGCCCAACAACAACCAACACATGAATCAGTTCCGCAGATACAATGAAACTCATACATTTCAACCAGGTAATACAATGAAAGAGAACCAAGACTGGTTTGTTGGGCGAGCCTCACCATGAACACCATACCAAATCTCTAGTGAGGGAGAGATGGGGGGATCGACCTAGAGGTCTAGCAGGCACGGTAGAAGAGCCTGGTGAGCTCGTCGCTGCCGCTGCTCTCACGTCGAGCTCGCAGTCGCGTCCATATCAGCCCGACCGGCGCGTGAAGGTGAAAGGTCAGGGCAGGGCGGATGGGCGACGAATCTGGGGCGTGCCTCATGGGCGAGCCACGCGCGGGCCTCATCGGCGAGGATGGCTCATCAAGGAACTCGGGGTCCTTGTCGTTGGTGCCCACGTTCCTGGCCTTCTTGGTCGGCTTCGCCATGCGCCTCTTGGTCGCCGCCGCCGCATGCACCTCCTCCTTCTGCTGCTCCCCGGAGGCGGCCATTGAGGGAGTCCTGGATTAGGGGGTCCTCGGACAGCCGGACTATATACTTTGGCTGGACTGTTGGACGATGAAGATACAGGATTGAAGACTTCGTCCCGTGTCCGGATGGGACTCTCCTTGGCGTGGAAGGCAAGCTTGGCAATTCGGATATGTAGATCTCCTCCCTTGTAACCGACTCTGTGTAACCATAGCCCCCTCCGGTGTCTATATAAACCAGAGGGTTTAGTCCGTAGGACGACAACAATCATAACCATAGGCTAGCTTCTAGGGTTTAGCCTCTACGATCTCGTGGTAGATCAACTCTTGTAATACTCATATCATCAAGATGATTCAAGCAGGAAGTAGGGTATTACCTCCATCGAGAGGGCCCAAACCTGGGTAAACATCGTGTCCCCCGCCTCCTGTTACCATCTGCCTCAGACGCACAGTTCGGGACCCCCTACCCGAGATGCGCCGGTTTAGACACCGACATTGGTGCTTTCATTGAGAGTTCCACTGTGCCGTCACGATAAGGCTTGATGGCTCGTCTTGTTGTCAAGGACAACATCACCTCTAGGGGAGCCCTGGCTGTAGGCCAAACTCTCCGACTAGGCGGCTTCGCCATGACCGCCCCTTCGGCCGTCGTGCCGATGATGACTTCTCGGGTCATCAAAAACAGCCTCCACGTTGGCTCGGGATTCGCCGAGCAGATGGATCCGATGGAGCTCTCTTCTTTGAACGAGCTCTTGGATCGCATCGCCTCCCTGGGAGCCGCTACGGACTAGGATCGGATCGGGCTTAAACCCGACCAAAGGGAGATTAACTCTCCACCGGTCACCCATCAGATAGCGGTGGTGGAGGAGGAATGTAGCGATTCTTCCTCTATTTTGAGGACAAACTATGTCCGGATTCCCGAGCTCTCCGAGCCGGATACCCGTCTACGGGAGGACATGGCCCAAGCTTCGAACCTAGACAGCGGGCCAGATCTATTGGGCAACATCTCGGAACCCGAACTACCGAGTTCGGAAACTCCTCCGCCCCTGGGTCTCAGATCGAGTCAGGGCTTGGACCTAAATCTACCCACCCACCTAGACATACGTGATCTTTCCCATATTAGACAAGAGCCCCAAGAGACAGTACATCACTATTGGGCCAGATTCCTCCTTGTACTGAACAAGGTCAAGGACTGTCTCGAGGAAGATGCAATTTCATTCTTTTGCAAGAATTGCACGGACAAGGGAATTCTCAACGCCTTAAGTCGCCGTGACATAGCACACTTCGCCGACTTGGCAGCCATAGTACAGAAGTACTGTGCGATGGAAAGCGCCTGGAAAACCCAAACAAAATTCTGGGATCCTCCGGCTCTCACTAGACTCCCCGTCCGAACTAAAAGGGTATACTCTCGTAAGTCACCCGATCCAATCACAAAGAAACCAAAGCCCACTACAGGGCGTGGAACTATATTGGAGGGATGGCTCAACGCGCCATGCAAAATTCATAGTACACCGGATACCACGCCAACACACAGCCTTAGAGCATGTTGGATACTCCGGCAGGTGGCCAAGAGCGGTGAGGATCTCCTCACTAACAATACCGCAGAGCACCATCCCGTGGAAAACAACAATACAATATTGACAGTCTTCGAGACCTTCGCCTCAAATAATAGGCGCAAGCGAGCACTCCGCAGCCTTGCTGAAGTCTGCCACGTCGCAGCAATAAATCCATGGAACGACACGGCTATAACCTTCAATGCCAGTGACGAACCTAAATTCAGAACAGCCCGAGCACCAGCCGCTTTGGTCCATAGCCCAATCGTGGACGGCTTCCGGCTTACTGAAGTGCTCATGGACGGCGGCAGCGGATTAAACCTCATCTACGAAGAAACTCTTAGCAAAATGAAAAAAGACAGGAGCCGCATTGAGCAAAGCAGCACGACCTTAAGAGGAATCATCCCTAGTCGGGAGGCACGCTGTGCGGGAAAAATCACACTAGATGTGGTATTCGGCACGCCAGAGAATTATAGGTCCGAAGAAATCACATTCCAAGTGGCCCCGTTCAGTAGCGGATACCACGCCCTTTTAGGGCGGGAGGCATTCACGATCTTCCAAGCTATACCCCATTACGGGTACATGAAGCTCAAAATGCCCGGGCCCAATGGAATCATCACTCTAGCTAGTGATCCGGAGATAGCACTCCGCATCGAAAATAAAACCGCCGCACTAGCCCTCGTGGCCGAAGAACTAACTGCGCTGTGCTCCACAGTGGACAGGGACAACGTGATACTCGACAAAAGATCCAAGTCCACCTCTTTTAAACCAGCGGATGAAATAGTCAAATTCCAGGTCCACCCAATGGACCCCACAAAAACAGCATCCATCGGGGCACAGCTGAACCCCACGACAGATGCTGCACTACGGGAGTTCTTGCGCGAGAATTGGGACATATTCGCCTGGCATCCTTCAGACATGCCAGGAATCCCACGCACAGCCTTAATATTCTAAAGGGGTTCAAACCGGTCAAGCAGACTCTCCGGCGTTTCTCTAAGCCTAAGCGACAAGCCATGGGAGAAGAGCTAGCCAAGTTACTTGAGGCCGGATTCATTAGACAAATAAAACATCCGGACTGGCTAGCAAACCTGGTGATGGTACCAAAGAAGGACAAATCCTGGCGCCTATGTGTCGATTTCAAGGACCTTAACAAGGCTTGCCCCAAGGATCCCTTCCCCCTCCCCCGCATCGACCAAATTATCGATGCTACCGCAGGACATGATTCATTGTGTTTCCTCGACGCATACTCCGGATACCATCAAATCAAGATGGCGGAGCCTGATCAAGCCGCAACGGCATTTATCACCCCATACGGCCCCTTCTGTTTTAACACCATGCCTTTCGGGCTTAAAACGCCGGTGCAACCTATCAACGCATGATTCGGACATGCCTGGAAACACAGATCGGCAAAACAGTGGAGGCATACGTAGACGATGTGGTCATTAAAACCAGACATGTTGAATCCTTAATAGACGACTTGAGGTTCACGTTCGACAATCTCCGAACATACGACCTCAAGCTCAATCCGGAAAAATGCGTTTTCGGCGTGCCCGCCGGAAAGCTCTTGGGCTTCATCCTCTCCAATAGAGGAATTGGAGCAAATCCGGCTAAAATCCGAGCTCTGTCACAGTTGGCTATCCCAACAGACCTCAAGCAAATCTAGAAATTAACTGGATGCATGGCTGCCTTAAGCCGCTTTATCTCCCGATTAGGAGAAAAGGCACTACCTCTTTATCGCCTTCTTTGACGCACCGAACACTTCAAGTGGACGGATGCGACCACGGCCGGATTGGAAGAAATAAAGACCGTCTTGGCTAGCACCCCAATCTTGGTCGCGCCAAATATCGGCGAACCAATGCTGCTATACATAGCGGCAACACACCAAGTTGTAAGCGCAGTGCTCGTCGTCGAACGAGAGACGGACGGACATAAATTCCCGCTTCAAAAGCCCATATACTACGTGTCCACTGTCCTCACTCCATGCAAATCACGGTACCCACATTATCGAAAGATAGCATACGCGGTCTTCATGGCATCCCGGAAACTATGACACTACTTTCAAGAGTGTTCAATTACGGTGGCCTCTGAAGTACCACTCAACGACATAATAAATAACCGCGATGCATAGGCCGGATCGCTAAATGGGCTATTGAGCTCCTCCCGTTCGACATAATATACAAACCACGGAGAGCCATTAAGTCACAAGTACTAGCTGATTTTGTCGCCGAATGGACGAAGCCGAACTCCCTAAAGAGTATGGCGCGTACTCCAATTGGATCATGCACTTTGACGGCTCTAAAATGCTGGCTGGTCTGGGGACAGGCGTCGTCCTAACATCCCCCACCGGAGATACAGTCCAATACGTACTTCAAATACTATACACAGACTCCAACAACGCAGCAGAATACGAGGCCCTGTTACATGGTCTCCGGATGGCAGTCTCCATGGGCATTCAATGCCTAGAAGTGCGTGGGGATTCGAACCTCGCAATATCTCAAATAAATGGAGACTTGGACGCCAAGGATCCGAAAATGGCGGCTTATCGCAACGCCATCCTCAAAATGTCAGCTCGGTTCGAGGGGCTCGAATTCCATCATGTGGTCCGAGAAAACAATCAAGCGGCTCGCCCGCATCGGCGCTAAGGGCGACCCTGTCCCACCTAATATCTTCTTAGAAAGGCTATTCAAGCCATCCGTGGTGTGGGAAGGGGAGACCGGCAACAACAGTCCGGATCCGGCCACAACGCCAGACCCCGAACACTCTGACGTAATCGGAGGCTCTGCCACCGTAATAACACCTTCGGCCCGCGTGATTATGGCTGTCGTCGCCCCGTGGACAGAACCCTTCTTGGCCTACCTAACTAGGCAAGAACTCCCTGAGGACCCAAACGAGGCACGTTGCATTGTGCGGCGGTCTAAAGCCTACAAGGTCCACGAGGGAGAGCTTTATAAGAAAAGCACTACCGGAGTACTTCAAAGGTGCATCTCCGAAGAGGAATGATGGCAACTTTTGGCAGAAATTCATGCTGGACTTGGCGGCCACCACGCCGCAGCACGGGCCCTTGTAAGCAAGGCCTTCCTTACTGGTTTTTACTGGCCGACGGCCCGAGCAGATGCACAGGACCTCGTCCAACGTTGCGTCGGTTGCCAACTTTTCACAAACCAAAGCCATATGCCACCTACCGCTCTCCAAACAATCCCCATTTCTTGGCCCTTTGCGATCTGGGGGCTTGATATGGTCGGACCCCTTAAAGGGGGAAGCCATAAAAAAATTACCTATTGGTCATGGTGGATAAATTCACCAAAGGGATAGAAGCCAAACCAGTTAAAACGGCCGAGTCCGGACCAGTGATAGACTTCATATCCGGGGTTGTACACCGTTACGGCGTCCCCCATAGCATCATCACCGATAACGGCTCGAACTTTACAGCCGACGAGGTAAAATTTTGGTGCGGCAACATGGGCATTAAAGCTCGATTATGCCTCTGTCTATCACCCACAAACTAACGGTCAAGTCGAGCGAGCAAATGGTCTTATCATGAGCGGCATTAAACCCATATTAGTGCGATCCTTGAAGGAATCAGATATGCACTGGGTCGAGGAGCTCGACTCCGTACTATGGGGGCTGCGGACCACGCCGAATCGCACTACCGGATACACACCGTTTTTATGGTGTACAGCGTAGAGGCAGTACTGCCCTGCGACATCATTCATGACTCACCTCGAGTGTGCATGTACGAAGAGAAAGAAGCCGAGCTTGATCGGCAGGACAGTTTGGACGCCCTGGAGGAGGAGCATGACATGGCAAAAGCCCGTTCCGCATTCTATCAGCAACAGGCTCGACGGTATCAAAGCAGAGAAGTACGGACCAAAACTTATAACGTTGACGAACTAGTTCTACGCCTACCAGAGAAGAAAAAGAACAAGCTCAAACCCAAATGGGAAGGTCCATTCATTATTGACAAAGTTCTGACCGGTGGAGCGTACCGTCTGCGGGATGCATCGGACAATCAACTCAAGCCAAACCCATGGAACGCGGCCAGACTCCGAAGGTTTTATGCCTAGTGCCGGACTCTCTGTTCATCTCCTCACCTCCGTCAATTATATATATATATATATATATATATATATATATATATATATATATATATATATATATATATATATATATATATATATATATATATATATATATATATCCGTTATCTGTCTTTTCTTTCTTTCTTTTCTCCCTTTTCCTTTACGGCTTTACAAGGTTAAAATGTGTCTTCACTACACAATCTTGACGCGCTGGACATGCTCATTATACCTGGGGGCTTCTTATAGAGAAGCTTAATATAACTATGTTTCGGGCTCTATGCCCCCCGCACATGTGTTACTTTTCCACATGTACCTTTTCTTCGCCATTATATGCATCGATATGACTTAAGTTTTGGCCAAGCTGGGTTGCCTGGCTCTTGTGTTTATGCCCTACGTTCCCGTTAATTCGGCTAGGGCATAAGGGGAGCACCTCTGCGATTGTTACTGTCGGGTCAGCCGGATGTGTACCTCAGACTGGGTGAAGCCGAAAGCTAGAGTTCTTAAGGGAATATTCGGTCGGTGAACAAAAGATGACTTTTACTTATTGCAATACATGCCCCCAGATGTTTATATCCTGCGTCTCTTTTTCGCAGTTCGGACATGCACATTAATGCATGCGTACCCAGGGAAAGGAACCCTTAAAGGAACTATTCTCCCTGGAAGATGTTTCTTCCTATCCATGTAATATAACATAGCTAGTTGGGTACTTGTCTGTTCAAGCACTTATAACCCCTACGCCTGGTTTCCACACGTACCCCGGTTTTTACATAACTGAGCGGGTATTCGGATACACTCCGGACTGTCGGGTCCGGAGGTCGAAGCGAAAAGGTCCGCCATGAGAAATGATTTACAATCCGGCTAGGGACAATACATGTCAATTGAAGTACAAAGTCACTTAGACTGACTAAATTCTTCTTCTATACCATCCAACAGGCTGTCTAGCCTACAATCTTGTTGGGAATACTTTACGGCTAATTTCACCTGGTCATACACCAAACTGACAGGGATCTCTTTCCCGTCAGCACCCACAGGTCCGACTTCGGCCATATGGTTCGGGTCAGCCTTGGCATATCGAGTCTTCACCATGGCCCAGGCTTCCCTCGCACCTTGTCGGCAGGCAGATATCTTCCATAATCGGAAGCGCCGCCGAGCTCCCTGGAGCATCTCTACGAGCTCCCCCATGCCTCCTGGCAGGGAGGCGGATGGCCACAAGGCCTGGGCAATGCCCTGCATCACCTGCCGAACTTGTTCGTGCAGTTGTGAGAGCTCGGGCAGAAGATCACCTGCAGACCCGGGCATCTCCTCTGCGGGGCGACCCATCAGCATACCTACAGATATAACTCTGTTAGCCGGTTTCTTCGCCGAACTCTATAAAAGTTCGTTCAAGCACTTACTAAAAGTGCCGCGTCGAAGCCTCTTATTCTCCTTTACGGAGTCAGCAAGCTGGGCCCGAACATCTTTCAGTTCAACACTCAGCCAGATATTGGCATCTTGGAGATCGTTTTTCTCCCGCCTAACCTGCTTAAGCACATGCTCGCTAGCCTTTAACTGTCGTTGAGCATGTCGCTCATCCCCTTGCACGACCTCCGGATTCACTCCGGGATCATCTGCAGAATCTATTGTTAGATTTGCATACATGCCGCATACTAAACTGGTACATGTCATTCCTTTTGATAGAGACAAGTGTTACCAGATGGGGCCTTCCCGGACTCTTTGATTGCGGCAACTGCGGCCCGTAGCTGGGCTTTGCACTCCTCCAGCTCTTGAGACAACTGGGTATTCTTCTTGTAAGAACCTACGCAGATAATGATCCTTAAATCAGTTGTGCCAACCATTTCAAGTCTCAGGGGCTACTGGTATACATAATTATCAGATTTTCTTACCCGTATATCTTTTACGTACTGGTCCGTGGCTCTGGCAAGACCATTTTGAGCAGCTCAGATGTACGCGTCTCCTGAGTTAAAGGCATCGAACGCCTCTTCAGAGAAACCAGGGTTGCGGAGTACGGCCCGGCGACGCCTGTGATTCATGGCACTCTCCACTTCGGAAGTCGTAGCGGACAACCTATCCGCATCCTCTGTAGGAGGAACATCCGTCATCCCCACGTTAGCATCCGCCTCTAAGTCCGGCTCTGGAGCCCGGCTGGTGGAGGCGTGGCCGGCAGGCTCTCCGGACACGGACCGGCGAGCGTTTTTTCTGCTAGGAACCATGGACGTTATCATATTTTAAAGACGACAACCACGGAGCGGGGTCTTTTTTCATACCTTTGCGACGGCGTCTCAGTCCTAACCGCCTTCCTTTTAAGCCTACCCGGTTTCGGTGCCCCTTGTTGGTGAGTCACTGCGGGTTCGGCATGGTGTCCCGAGGGCCTTCCCTGTAAGACACCATATGTGTGCGGTAGGAGAAGGGCAAAAAAGGGATCCTTCTTGGAAGTTGGGACTCCGGTTTTACTTACATGCCATGCAGGGAGCAGTCCGGGATAATCAGCTATGATGGCCACCAGGACGTCGTCACTGTTCAATTGATAGAACGTCCTGTCGATGAGCTCCACAAATATGTCCGGATCTTCTTCGAGTCCGGGATCGAGGGCCCGGTCAGGGTCCTCTGGCTGTGGAGATGGGATGTGGACCTCCCTTACAGCTTTTCGCAGTTCCTGCTATGAAGTAGCAAGGTAAATATTCATGATAAAAGTGCGGGATGGTCTGGAGTAAAAAGTATCAGCTCACCCAGTTTGGGGGGTTGTACATGGAGAATCCATCCCGTGGCTTGATGCGGGTGAACTCCTCTTCCTCTCTTTATATAAATCGGACAGTATTTTCGCTAGAGCAGCGACCGAGTCTGGACCTTTACGACCGCAGCGGGTAGCATCATCTTCTCCATTGAAGTGCCACATGGGTTGTCCCCGGTATTGAAGTGGTTGCACCCCCCGCATTATGCATATTGACATAACTTCGATTATTGTCAATCCTGATTTGGCTAGCGTTTGTATCCGGCCCATCAGGTAAAGGACCTCTCTGTTATCTTCCTCCTGGGGGCTCCAAGGACGCCAGTTGCGGCGTTTCTTCAAAGGGGTGTTATCAAACTCAGGAAGACCCATCCGAATAGGGTCCGGAAGGGGGGCGTCCTCCATATAAAACCACTCCGAAGGCCAGTCTTCGGATGTCTTCTTCGGAGTACCGGACAGGTATCCGGTCCCGGCGATGCGCCATATCTCGGCTCCGCCCACTTGATATATTGACCCCTCCTGTATACGGGGTACGAGGCAGAATAGCCTCTTCCATAGCTCGAAATGAGCTTCGCAACCCAAAAACAGCTCGCAAAAGGCGACATAGCCTGCGATGTGTAATATGGAGGCAGGAGTGAAATTATGCAGGTAGAGGCCGTAGAACTCCAGGAGCCCTCGGAGGAATGGATGGATTGGAAATCCAAGTCCCCTTAATAAGTAAGGAACAAGGCATACCCGCTCCCCCGTAGATGGATTGGGAAAGCTCTCCGCTTGCTCCCCGCCATTGTAAGTGGCTAGCCCGGCTCGGACGGGGACCATATACACAGGAGGGAGAAACCCCTGGGTCTGTAACTCTACTAACTGTCTGTGGGAGACGGAACACTTCTTCCAATTGCCTGGCTTAGGGCTACGGGAGCGAGAGGAGGAGCTGCGATGGCCGGCCATGATGGGATGGATTTTTCCGGACGCGCTCCGATGGATACTCGCTGTGGGAGGATGGTGTGATCTGGATCTGAGGATCCCCGGCTCTTTAAATAGATGATTTACTCACTTGGCTAGGGTGGCAAATGTAAAAAATGCCCTAGCTTCTCGCATTCGCTCGACACATGGAAGATAGCCATTATTAGGCGCGGAAGCCAAGGAGTGCAACATTTATGGGAAGCCGGATACTACTCAACAGGTACTCGGAATTTGGAGAAGAACCCGCCTTGCAATGCCGAAGACAATCTGCGCGCCGAACTCATCGTCATTGAAGCCTGGTTCGGTGGCTACTGAGGGAGTCCTGGATTAGCGGGTCCTCGGACAGCCGGATTATATACTTTGGCCGGACTGTTGGACTATGAAGATACAAGATTGAAGACTTCGTCCCGTGTCCGGATGGGACTCTCCTTGGCGTGGAAGGCAAGCTTGGCAATTCGGATATGTAGATCTCCTCCCTTGTAACCGACTCTGTGTAACCCTAGCCCCCTCCGGTGTCTATATAAACCGGAGGGTTTAGTCCGTAGGACAACAACAATCATAGTCATAGGCTAGCTTCTAGGGTTTAGCCTCTATGATCTCGTGGTAGATCAACTCTTGTAATACTCATATCATCAAGATCAATCAAGCAGGAAGTAGGGTATTACCTCCATCGAGAGGGCCCGAACCTGGGTAAACATCGTGTCCCCCGCCTCCTGTTACCATCCGCCTTAGACGCACAGTTCGGGACCCCCTACCCGAGATCCGCCGGTTTTGACACCGACAGCCATCTCCTCGTCCTTCCTGAGTGCCAGCTCCTCCTCGTCGGCGAGAGGGGTGGAGAAGAAAACGATCCGACGACGATGAGGAGGGAGGCGGTCTAGGGTTTGGAAGGAAAGAGAGAGGTTAGGCGGGAGCAAGAGCAGAGGGCGACGTGAGGTCATGGATGGGTGCCCGGGCGAGCGGCGGCGGCCGGTGGCGGGGCAAAGAGGCGGGCGCGGGCTAGGATTTGGAAGGGGGAGAGAGGCGGGGCGGGAGGAAGAGGATAGGGAGCGGCGCGAGCGGGAGAGGAGCCGGCTAGGGTTATCTCCACAGGAGACGCCCCTTTTATAACCCCCCCCCCCCCCCTTGCGTGAAATGATGAAAATGCCCCTGGTGGGCCAACCTATTTACGCGCGGTGGCACGACCGGGGTGAAACCATCATTGCAACAGGAGCCCCACCTCGATCCGACAGACGAGGTCAACCGAGGGTAAGATCCATCGGACCAAATCGCATCAAGAAAAAGATCTGACGGCCGAAAGTCACTAAGCTCTGAGAGCGCTACGTGGGTGCTTAGTTTCTTGTTTTAGGATTACAATTCTAGCATCTAAAGGGACGTTAGTGACCATAGAAATCGCCTGTTCTCCTTGCTACGGCAGCCAGCTCGTGGGCCAACTTGTTTTTGTCCGATGCTAATTTTTGAGCTGGAGAAGGTAACAAGGAGCCTTTTCATGTCAGATTGCACAGCATGACAGGCTGATCTGCATACCTGACTAGATTGCAGTCCACGGCCCATTCCGGCGTTATCCGTTTCAAGAACCATCTGGCCATAGAAATGCTTTGCTAATTTTGTGAGACCCATCATAGATGTTGCGCCTTCTGCTTCTTCCGCCGAGTTGCAACGGTCAAACCTATGCCCGACCGAGAAGAGGACATGCCCCTTGTGGTCCCTAACCATAGCACCTCCCCACAATTCTCCTGTTTCCTCAAAGTACGTCGCAGTTTAGTTTTTCTTTGCCCGGGTCCGGGGCAGACCAATTTCTGGGCACTGGGTTTACCGGTGTGCAAACTCTTTCTAGGAATAAGGACTGTTTATTTTTTGTTCACGCATCGGTAGGGTCACTGCGGCGACCATGATAAGAGGATAGTTGATGATGTCGATGGCTTTGATTTCCGCCTTCTAGATAGATGTTTTCGGGCGGAGCCGCTCCGCTGAAGAGCAAAAAGTGCTCCTACCAAGGTTCCTCCTTGAAACATCGGCGCTTCGTCCCGAAATTCTTCTTCTGATTTTTCTAGGGAAAATAGCATTATATAGGAGAAGATGGGCACCAGAGGCCTGCCAGAGGGCCCACTAGCTCATAGGGCGTGCCCTGGGGGTGGGCGCGCCCCTTGCACTCGTCGCTCCTTGGTGTAATTTGAGTAATGCAAGGCGTTGGGTTGTGCATTTTTGGTACAAAGGCTAGAGAACTAGGCGTTTCATATTTACTTTTGTCGTCAATTGGTAATTAATTCAGATGTCATGATAATTAACTTTGTTCCTATGTTTTGTCATTCCAATAGTTATTTTCAAACAAACAATCATCTGATTGGATTTCATGTAGATGCTCAGTATGGTTCCCATTATACCTGGCCATGGGATACCCGACCCGGTGTTGCCTATGGGGCGGGCCTGGGCCTAGATTTTGAGCCTGAATGCCAAGGCGGGCTGGACTTGGGCTTGACATATGCGCGTTTTAGGGAAGATCCTGGCCCGAGGCCCAACAGGCTTTTTCACTAATGGGTCGGGCTTGGGCCTAGTTTTTCTATTGCGGGCTTTTTTAGGCCTGGCCTGAGTTATGGCCAAATATAGTTGCCATAGAGACCAAAGAAGGAGGGTTCTTATAAGGTTGATGATGGATTGATGTTATGGTACCACTATAATGGTGGGAAATAACCGCTTCACTAGTGTACTGCTGCAGCTATGGTGGTATTTGGTTCAGGTAAAGTGAATTTTTAATTTTTTGTGTACTGCATCATATACCTGCAAGTAAAAGTTATTGGGAAAATAAATATTGGAATGTTAATGCTAAATGCTATACCATAGCCTAGAATCGTCATATATTGTGCTTATTATTATGTTATAATAATGCCTTACAAAATTACACAAAAGTACTTCATACATCAATAGTTGTGAGATAATTTCTTAGTTGAATTGTATGGTTATGCATATTCCTACAACCCACCTAAAATTTTGATCAACAAATTGGCCGTCCTATTATTTCCACAAACTTTTGTTTCTCTTTATTCAATTTTATGGCATTGGTATTATGTATTTCAGGATTCCTACAACCTGGTAGGCTTTTTAGTAACCACATTTGTACTAATATACAGACTAAATGATGGATCCCACTTAATGTTGCTGGTGTATGCTCATTGTCATGCTACTGGAAGGAGCTTACTAATTAGAGGTTGTTCGCTAATCCATCAGCTACGCAAAATCCTGGGCTCCAGCTCCTCCTAGTGAATCCCCGCTCCTTGACCGATTGTCCGAGTCAGAAAAACCGTTTGCCTCACTCGCTCCACTCTGCTTCGTGAGTTGGGCCGAAAGCCTAATAATCTGGTTTATGGCCTGTGCTAATAGGAGGTTGGCCGGGCAAGAGACCCGTTCGGGGATGAATCAGCATGGGTTGGGACAGAAAACCGTGAGGAGCGCGAAATACATAACTCTATCAAACCGGTATGTTACACTTTCGTTGGCATTCCTCTGTAAATTCGACGAACTCCTTCGCTTGCAGGATCTGCAAATCACCTCTTTCCTCGCTCCATGGTTTTCAACTATTGCCTGCTCCGCTACACTCTGTTGACTCCGCAGACTTGCAACATTTGGGGCTGCTCCGCCCGCTCCGGGAGCGGACTAGTGGAGTGGAGAGAATCCGAACAGCCTCTTAGTAGCAATCATCAAGAATTCTGATTGTCAGCTACAGCCAGCCCACCAGATTAGGTTTATAGTACAACGAGTACCTAAGTCATATGGTTCTATGTACATTATATATATTGATTGACATATACTATTATTTTCAATTGAAGAAGAGATAAATACATGCACGCATGCCACTAAACATACACCTCCACAAAAGTTCATCTCATCGACATGTATATGATTGACAAAGGGTGTATGTAAATATGAACACTAGGATATAGTAAATTGAGTCGTGCACCCACAACTGCATCACCCCACGCTACAAGCCTACAACATTAGTGCAATGTGTAGCATGTTGTAAATTAAAACTACTCTGTTCTAGAATAACTTAGAGCAGTTGTAAATCCCTTAATTCACACGCAAAGAGATAAAACTACCACCAATTAGGATAGAAGGAGTCATGCAGTAGATATAATGTCTTTTCAGGTAGATAATTTGCTTCCCAAAAGATACTATACGCTTGAGTACAGCTGGAGTCAATGACCATGTGACCCTTGCACCGTCAGGTTGTTGCAACACATCAAAGCACACTTCAGTTGCTCTCATTATAAACTAGGAGAGGGACGATTCCATCCAAATATGTGGTAGTGAAATAGATGTTTACTTTCGAACTCGATCAAAACCTTGCAACTATTTTCTTCTAGCGCATATGGTGGGAGTAGGACTAGGAGGCATCGGAGAGTACAATAGCATATACAGGCATGCTGAAAGGTTCAACAATCCAGTGTGCCAAAGTCTGAAGCAACCACGATGGCGTCAATATTTGAGGAGACTGGGGGATCAAAATCCATGGCACATAGACGGGGCGTATATGCTTGTGACATTGGTTTTGTAGGGAGGCCGTGCACGTAGATCCGCCCAAAGGATCATCTTCCCATTAGGCGAACATGGGACATGAGTGGGAATCCTGCAAAGCGTTTACGCCATCAGGTACTAGGCGCACCTACTGGAAGGAACCAAGGAGTCACTCATCTTTTCTGCATTTCTCTACTGGAACTTCTGCCCGCTACTTAAAATGTTGGACATCATGTAGGAGTATATGCCTTCCCTGTCAGCTAAACATTATCACACTAGAGGAAAACTAAGTAATCTGATGCATCGACCAGAAATAGGATTAGAGAAGATTTATGATGGCAGATACGTCATCTGCTAGACAAACAAGCACCGCAGATATGTATGTAGACCTAATTAACTCTAGCCCGATTCCGAAATCGATACATATTTGAAAGATCAAAGTGTTGCTAAGAATCAAAGTCTTCATGTGGATTGTTCACAAGGAGGTGATTCCGACTAAGGATAATTTGGCAAAGCGTAATTGGGAGGGTAGTCAAAGATATTGCTTTTGTGATCAAGATGAAACTATTAAACACCTCTTTCTCGTATGTCCACTGGCCAAACTATTATGGCACTATTCATATAGCCTTTAATATCACCCCTCCAAATAATATTCACATATTATTTGGGACGTGGCTAAATGGAGTAGAGCCAAATACTGTGAGACATGTCCGGATAGGAGTATGTACATCACTTTGGGCTATATGGAACTGCAGAAATGATATGGTTTTTAACAGACAAACTCGTATAAATGTTTTGCAGGTCATCTAGTGGGCCACTGCTTGGATCCATACATGGTCGTTACTCAGTTTTGCGGAAGTCAGGGCACCTTTGGTTACTGGGTCTACCCGATGGGCAGTAGCTCAAGATATCTACAGCCGGTTTGGATGGCGATCCAGTAATAGGCTAGGTGTTTAGTCATCTCGTCCTATTTTTGCCGGTTGTGGCATTTTTTCCCCTTTGGATTACTTGATACTTTTCTTAATAAAGGGGCTGCATGCATCACTCTAATGCAGAGGCCGGGGGTAATCCTTCTTTTCTAAAAAAAGATATGTCACACACGAGAGGCACCAATGAAACTCTTTTCACTGCATCTTTTCAGCATTTACGAGACTAGATACGAAGGCAACAAAAAATGTAAGTAACATTAAGCACTCAACCCAATTTCAACAACCAAAAACAAACACTAGGTATGCTATCAGAAGATCGATGACAAATGACAATATCATTTAAGAATAATATGTTATACATGAGCGTCTTATTTAACATGACTTTACGGAGCCCCCAAAATGACATGGCTATTTAGCAACTTGTGTTACAACAATCTTATGGATACTACAATTTAGCCTTTGAGATATTTCACATACAAATTTGAATTCAATAAAATTATATAATTTGGCTGGAATATTTGTGCCCACCCATGGAGGTCACTTTTGAATGCATCCTCATGCAACAAGTGATACACCATAAGTGAGTGTCCCAACGCCCACCCCCAATGGGTGCCACCCAACGCGACACTTGTTGCGCATGGGGGAAGGTCTCCCGGTGGGAGGGAGGGTCTAGGTTTTCTTCGCTTCTATATTAGATCTGAAAATACATTCACTTTTGCGGCGGGAGCCCCGAGTATGTGATCTGTTCACTCATGGCAAGCTTTTCGACACTAGGTCATATGTGTTAATGTTTCACTGACAGTTTTTAGTCATTTTTCACTACCGCCTTCATCTCCTAATTAAGTGCACTGCCATATCTGCATGTTTTATAGTGCACTTAGATGTAATGCATTTCGACGTAGTGTCTTGAGATGTACAATTCCCTTAGTTGTATGTACTCCCTTTATATGTGTTACATGGTCTGGTCATTGGAACAAACAGAAGAGAAAGAATTGGGATGGGGGGAAAAGATAGAAAGATAAACAAGAACAAACTCTATCTCTACTAACTACCCAACTTGCTATACAAGATATGAGGCGCACACCACACAATGTAACGTGACAACATGTTTAACACTATATATTATGATAGTCTTTCCTCTTTTGTAAATGTAATGTAGATTGCATCACAAATGACCAAGCTTCTTGCTTACCCTCCAGTCCTAACTATGTAGGATGATTTTGAGCTTGACATGTCTTCTGCTTTGTATCGTTAAAAAAATCAATATTGGTGAATGAACCATTTTTCTTAAGAAGAAAGAGAGCTCTATATGTTATTCAAGGGGCAGGCAGGTTACACCGTTACAGTACAATCATTACAGTGAGACTCCCAACTCTCTCAGGAAACCCAACTCCGAGAAACAAATCCGCATAGGCTCTTGCATAACTTTTCATGGACTACTCCATTGTTCTCCCTCCTAATTAACTTGGAATGTCAATGTTTAAATTTAGTGGATCTATCCTTGATGTCCACGAATATTGGCGCTAGATGGCATCTGTTAGCGTCTCATTCTTGACAGCATTCCACACTGATCCGCGGGCGCTTGTTGGAGCTTGGGATCTGCGGTCTACGCGCCCGGATCCGCGTCCGTGGCAGCGCGGTGGAGGTGCCTGGCCATGCATCCGTCGAGCGCCTGGTGCGCGTGCCCTTGGTTGCGCGACGGAGGGGTTGGGCGCGGCCACTGCAGCGGGGATGCCCAGGGGCGGCGCGGACACGCGCGTCGTCGTCGTGGGGTGATGCTAGGGGATGCAGGCTCCCCTGGCTGGTGGCCTCAGGCTTGAGTAGACGGATCTGACGGGCCCTGCCGGTCGGATCTGGCGCTATGGCGGCTGGAGGCCCGGAGGTGGCTCGGCCGGCGACTGATTCCAAGCGGCCTACGTGGTGGCTCCCTGTCGGGGTGGTGGTCTGGGATGGAGTGGTGTGGGCAGTGCCTTCAGGACAATCTTGCCTTGCGTCACCGGTGGTGCTTCGGCTAGTTTTGTGCTGTGCAGCAAGTGGCACCTGCTGCTCCGATCTGGTGGTGGTGTGTTTGCAGACGTCGTCGTGGCATAGGTGTTCGGTTCCCTAACGAAGGTCATGGTTGACTCTGGTTTGAGCTGATGGCAAATGACACCTTCGGGTGTGATTTCCCTTGTTGGAGGTGCCATCGAGGGGGTCCGACATCTCTCCCTGCTCCATGTTCTTGTTTTCCGATGAAAACCATGTGCAATGGTGGCGCCTTTGGCGTCATTACTTTGTTGGAAGCATTTAGTCAAGTCTAGTGTTGGGAGCACCTGGTTAGTGGTGGTGTGATGGATCAGGAGAGGGCAGCATTTTGGTGAGCATGGAGCATTGGTGATGCATCCGTTTGGAGTTGATTGTCGGGCGATGGTGAGAGGAGCGGGAGCACCCTTGGTATACAAGTAGCGCTACGCTAGCTATGTTAGCTAGCCTCGTGGGTTCAAAGCGGCATATGTCTCGCTCTTTGGGATGTATCGTTCTTCTCCAGTGTCCTTGATGTTTGCGGATATACTCGTAGCTGCCCGGTACAATACTATGGTTTTTTGTGTCCATTCTGGTAGCAGCGAAGGCGCCGAGTGCCCAACCGGGTGTGTTGTGGGGATATGGCTTTCGGGGCGTTTTGTATATGTTGTGGTGCCTTAGTCCTAGTTTAGCTAGGCGCTGCTTTGGTTTTAGCCCAGTTTTCCTCAATAAACCGAGCAGCCCTGTTTTCCTTTCTTCGTTTTTAGCACTCGTCTTTATGTGGTGCATTCCTTCTTTGAGGGTGTTCTTATAATACCTCTTCATGATCAACGAATTTGGCAGTTCTCCTGTCAACATTAAAAAAAAGTTTTAGCAAGCCCGCCGGCGGCTTCTCACGGCGCTATCCGATGTTTTATATATTTTTATTTATTCACACTTATCATTGGTAAGCAAAACCACAATATAAGTACAATGCCGGCCAAGTCATAACCTCTCATAAAGATGTAGCACGTCATTTTGTATTTATATACTAGTGTTTTCGGAAACTGCACACACTAGCCTATATAAAAACGCCAAATACGAATGGGATGAAATAGTGGTTTCAACAACGTAATAGACAGCATCGTGTCTTTGTACGCCTTTGCTTCTACCTTCTAGTACATTCTAGTACGGACGGTAGCTTCACAGGTGCGTTTTGCAGGAGGCGCTCGGTGTGGTCTGCTAGTAGAGGAGCGGTTAATGGAGAGGACTAGTCGGAGGGATGCAACTGTAGCGGCGGCGGCATCGACAGTGGATGGGGCTCCAACTGGTGAGCCAACTGCTGCTCAAGACGCTGGTACGGCCCAGCTAGTGCCCAGCCTCCTAGAGCTTCTCCAGGTCGGCGGCTGGTCCATATCGGCAGCGTCTCCGCTAGTAGGTACCGGTGCCGTGTGACTCCCTTTAACCGTAGGGATTTGCACTTCTCCGATGCCTCCCATTTCTAGTCTTACTATGGTCACGGAAAGATATGGTGGTCATTTGAACTTGAAGACAGCCAGCTTCTGTGAAATATCGAAGCAGTTAGCATATCTTCACTATTTATAGGAAGAGAAATGTAACTGCACTCGAGTTCTTTTTTTTGAAGGATTGCCTCGTCGATTAATTAAGAAGAAGAGAATTGCCCAGTTAATTTAGAAAAACCGGGCGAAAACCGTACAAACACTATAAAAGTGACACTCCAGAAGCGACTCACTCTCACGACCACGTAGACGGTCCACCAAATGCTCCCACCACACTACAATCACAACCACTTCTACGACTCAAAAGACCAAAGCCACGTGGACAACACGAAACACTGAGCACTACCCATCATGAAATTGCAGCTGCCTTCCCTTTAGCATCATCAACCAAAGAAACCTCCAATTGCTCACTTGACAGAGGTGAAACTTGTCCTTCAATCGAGGCCGCCGACATGTCCACCTTTGTATGCTCCACTGATAGACTCAGGCATAGCTCCCTAAGCTCAGGTATGATCTGCAGCACCGGAGTCACAAGCACGGCGATGGAGTCGCCCTCAGTGGAAGACACCATAGGAGGGGAGGTAGGCACCGACAATGAATGGACTCCAACACGAGGGGAGAAAGAGCCATACAATTCCTCACCCCTGTCTTCCGCGGAGCAAACACCGGCCGCACAAGGAGAATGTGACGTCAGAGTGGTCTGCAACAAAGCCGGCACAAGGGATAGTCTACCCAGAGCAACCTCCGCTCGCTCCAGAAAGCTCTCAACCCGCGCCACACAACCTTGCAACAGTGCAGTCTGATCAGCCAGTGCGGACTGCAACATCAGCTCGGACGTGGTTGCCGAGCCAGCAGCAACAGAGACAACAGATGCCCAAGACCCACGGTGAAGCGCCTTGGAAGGGGGTGCGGATCTCACCGAACCCTCACATGAAGCAGGAGCAACACGATGCACGGTGCTGAGGCGGGACACATGCGGCACATCAAGGCATGATAATGAGCTCAGAGGACGCCAGGGGTTGCGACATTCACGCACACGATGACCATTCTCCAAACAACGGGAGCACCGCAACAGATCTCTGCAAACAACCGCACGATGCCCATAAGCAAGGCATCTACAACATCTACCATGGAGCCAAGCAGGGATGGGATGAGGAGGACGAGGAGCCATCATCGAGGACGGCGACGAAGTCGAACGATGCGGGCCGCGCCGCGGTAGCACCTCCTGCCAACCCTCACTTGTGTCCGTGTCATGGCCCACGCAAATCCCTTCGGAGTCGAGGGCTTTGGTGACAGTCGACGGCGTCTGGGGTGCCAATTCTTCTTCGTCATCTTCGTCATCGTTGTTAGCAGCGGAGGCCCACAACACAGCTCGCGGTGCATTGGTCAGCCCGTTGCTCATGCCAGCAACGATGGTTTTTGCATTGACGGGCAGCGTCAAGGCCATCTCCTCTCCACAGCCCTCATTGCCTCCATTGGCTGGGGCCACAGGGGCCGGCAACAGGGCTCGGGCTCGCGGTGCACTGGTTAGCTCGCGCCCCATGGCAACAACGGTGCTCTTTGCATTGGCGGGCAGCGACAGAGCCAGATCCTCTTCACAGCGCCCGTCCTCTCCATTCGCCGGGGCAGCAGGGGCCGGCAGCAGCACACTTGAGACGGCACCGACAAGAGGGACAGGGGCGGCATGAGTCCGGACAGAAGCAGATGTTGACGCAGGATTGAGACGGGGCGTGCACGAGGCCTTCACACCCCCATCCTCCCTCCAGAATCTGCAAGCTGGCGGCAGCGGCCGCGGTCGAGGGAGAACGCCAGCAGCCGGGATGGTGCTTGCAGCCCAAGTGCATGACCCTGCTCCTGTCTTGGTCTCCACGACGCTATCAGCCCGGGATGGCGATGCAGACGGCGGAAGGACGACGGCTGCAACAGTCGGAGACGCCGCTGGAGCGGCGGCCGCCGCGGAGGCCTCCTCGAGCGGCATCGCAGGGCGAACCGGGGCGCAGGGCGGCGCTGAGGACGTGGGAGAGCGCGCCTCGGGGCACCTGGATCCGGTCACAGCGGCCGCAACGGAGCACGGAGGCCGGAGATCCGTGCGTCGGCGGCGCGCGCCCAGCCGCCACTTGCACGGACGCGACAACACCATCCTTCCCATCCGCTTGACGTCGGGCTGAGCCTCGCAGGGAGAAGAGAGAGGGCAAGCAGGGGACTCCGGATCTGGCCTCGGCAGCTGCAGGGGTAATCGGAGAAGGGAGATCGAGTCGCCGGCGCCGGGGCCGCTCACCCGACGCGGGTGCGGTCGCGGGAGCCCATGGGCACTAGCGAGCTAGTCAGTCTTGAAGATTGTTTTGCGTCCAGACATTGTATTGTACAACAACCGTCCAGATCCAGATCACAATGTAATCACCATAGGAAGACCACATGCTCAGGCCTGCACATGCTTGTTGGTTCTGATTTCTGATCTCTACGATCACTACATTGGTCGGTGAACTTTATGACGGGCTATGATAGATGTTCCTGCGGCCAACAGATTTCCATATGAATGGAGATCGATCATTCATCGACCAGACAATCATGACAAAACTGGCACCCATCATTTTGTTTGGATGGAATCATTTGGATACGATCGATATGAATAATATTTCCATCGGAAATGGAATTGGCAGATCCGGAATCTTTTTTTTTTTTTTGGCCGCTATTATGAATTTTGACACGAAATAAAACCGGAAACTCATTTGAATCTTGTATACAATGATAAGAAAATACCGAACTTTTTCCCCATCAGCCTGCAATATGACATTACCTACCGCCGACCGCACTTGCTTATGCCCCTATCGTGCGGCGCCACCAGCTCACCATCGTCGGCCGTCATTCTCGGCTATGGCACGTAGGCTCGTACACTCGTGCAGACACAGTATCACCCGAGTTGCCCATCCCTCTCATTACTGATTGGCTGTGAGAATCCTATTCGGCGCTTAAAAGCGTCCAATATTGCCTTATCCGTTCGTGGCGCACACTCCTTTAACGCGAAGTAACTTAAGTGGCCGGCACATTCCAGCCTTCTCCTTTGCACCGGATTTGGCTGATTTCTTTATGGTTTTTTGGTTCTGAGTTTTTGTAGACTTTTTAGTTTATTCTCTTTTTTATTTTTCATGAACTTTTTTTCAAATTATTAATTTTTTTAAATTCATCAACATTTTGTTTGAACTCATGAAGTTTCTTTTAAAATTATGAACTTTTATTTAAATATATGAACTTTTTTGTATTCGTGAACTTTTTTTGTATTATCATAAAAAAATTCCAAATTCGTGAACATTTTTGTGTTCTCGAACTTTTTTGTGTTTTCCAAACTTTTCCAATTTTATGAGCACTTTTAAAATTCCTATTTTCCCAATTTTTGAGAAGGCAATGTTCAACAGGTCATAAACCGACAAACTAACAACTAGCCAGGAAAGAATCAAGGTAAACGGGCAAACGACCGAGCAAAGAAAGAATCGAGAAAGCGAACCCACCTGTCGATGAAGCAATCGAGCGAGAGCGTTCGTGCTTAATGGGCCGGCCCAGCTCACCATGCGCGGGAGAGCTAGCGGGCCAACTGGCGCCTGAGGCGTCGTATAGGAGGTCTCGGTTGGCTGCGCATGCCCGCGCGGTGTCGCTGACCATCGCTACTTGAATTGTCTGCATCAGTGCAACACTTGCCCGCCTGACATTGTTCGCCTCCTGGTCTGAGTCATGAGCTCACCACCCTCATGACCAACCGAGGTTTATACCCTACATATACGGGTTTAGCCGATTGTTTGGACGGTGACAAATTCAGGTCTTCACGTCAATTTTACCAAACTGACCCAACCAAACCGAAGGTATCATTACCTGAATGTCTACCCCAAATTGGTAAGGCATAGACTTGTCCAATATCTATGTTTTGTCGCCTGAAAATGTGACGCGACAGAATTGGCCGAAGAGCTAGAAAAATTATTAGAGCAGGAGGAGATGTATTGGGCTCAGCGAAGCAGGATATATTGGTTGAAATATGGCGATCGGAACACTTCATATTTTCATAACTTCGCTACAGCTCGCAGATTAAAGAACCGTATTACAAAACTTAGAGACGACCAAGGTGTGTGGTGTGAGGGTACTGCTTATCTTAACCCTCTAATATCTGATTACTTTGCGGGCTTATTTGGTACTGAAATTGATGAGCCAGATCCAGTGTTGTTAAACAAAGTGGTGCCACGTGTAACTCAGGCCATTAATAATGAACTCCTGAAACCTTATACAGCCGAGGAGGTGAAGAAAGCTTTGTTCTCGATTGGAGATATGAAGGCACCAGGTACGGATGGGTTTCATGCAATATTTTTTAAAAAGTGTTGGCATATTTTTGGTGATGTCCTCACTGCGGAGGTACTAAAGGCGATT
Organism: Triticum aestivum; assembly: GCF_018294505.1. Lineage (NCBI taxonomy): Eukaryota > Viridiplantae > Streptophyta > Magnoliopsida > Poales > Poaceae > Triticum > Triticum aestivum. The sequence continues at coordinate 108,513,379 of NC_057814.1, read as the reverse complement.
AACGACAAGGTAATCCCTGAAGGTTGGAATGACACGGTAATTATATTAACTAGATGATACCCCGCGCGTTGCTGCGGAAATCGGTTGTAATATATTTTGATTAAATTTAGTTGTCTCAAATACTTAGCACTCCACATATTAAGGACTATCCTGAAGGTAAAAGTTATTAGTTATCTATCAAAGTTAACTGTAAGGAACATATGTTAGTTAGAAACATGGAATCAATATAAATAACCACCACAATTCATTTCAAATTGCATACCAACAAATTACTACCAACTTTAAGCTGCAACTACATGACAGTAAATGTGGAATGGAGTTTATAACCAGTCATATATACTATATCCCAAAATCAGCGGATTTTTCTTTTCACCTTGGTTATGGGGTCTCACAAAAAAATGATGGATGATTTACATTGCCACATTAGACATTATCACTATATGTGGCCACGATGTTAATAACACCTAAATTACTTGCGAAGTATTCTCTCCGCATGGATAGAAACCAATCTTAAATTCAGTTATGAAACCAATAGCAGATCAAAAAATTATAAGATGTGAACATTAAACCATAGCATTTGTAGGAAACAAATCGCTGAAAATTGAAGGCGAGTCTCACCTTCTTGAACCATTTCTTGGATAAGCAACAACAGTGTATGTACTAATCTCTGCTGCAAAAAAATTCTAAGAGTAAATAAGTGTAAGGAAAAACACCTAAGGATTAGATATACCACATTTCGCCAATGCATGAAACAAATACAGAAAACAAAATCCCATGGATGAAGGAAAACAAAATAGATGGATGCAATAGTCATTTTATATACCATCTCCAAATGGGCATTATGCAGCAAGCAAAGGTATATAAATGCAAAATAAATATATGTTACAACAATTTGTCAAAAGACTAACAGAGAAAAAGGAGCACAAATATGTACTACATGAAATAACTTGCTGGCCACACCATAAATCAATTCGTGAATCAATTAATAAGCATGTTATTATCTGTGCGTTGCAAAGAAAAAGCAGGTAAAATTGTAACATATTTAAGATATGCATATATTGAATTCTCATGCCGCTATATCTATCATAAACTTTGCGAAGGCATACCAATAAATGGTTTGAAGGTGCAGCTCTTATATAATAACCTGTTGGGAAGAGAAAGTATATACACTAACCTGTTCAATGGAGTAAATTGGAAACTTGCATGCTGTCAGAAATTCAGAGTTCCAGATTCAGAGAACAAAAGAATGACACCTCATGCAATATAATGTAGAATAACTGGCAACAAAAGGCAATAAAGTGGAAAAGCTTAGCTTATTTGTGAAGGAAACAGAATTACGTCTTGGTAGGCATCGTGCCTTTACATGTTAGTAATTGGTGGAAAGGCATGAGAAAAACAAAGATATATATTACCAATCAAACATTGCGTAATAAAAAAGGATATATCCTTATGCCAGCATCAAGCTCTACTTCATATTTTGACCTGTGAACACGACACATCTCCATAGCCATGTGTTCCCTACATAGAACTGCTTGGCAATCCCCAGCATTTGGAAAAAACAATTACCAGCGAGATAGGAAGAAAAACAGACGCATGCATATGCGAATACAATCATATTGTATCACAGTGTAGAGTGTAACTGTACGTGTTTTGACTGCATGCTCGTCATACCTTCCAAAGAACAAAGTTGTAAGAGTTGTGATTCTCGACGATCAACTGAATGTCTGAATCATTTGCAAGAGCAAGATCTGCACTTAAGAAAGCTTTGCAAATTGAGTTTGCGACAGATTCAGAAGAAAAACATCCTGTACGGCTTATGGGAATTCTGAATCCTTAAAGAACAACCTCATTGCATGTTTTTTCATGTATAGGATGCTGCATCAGAACCTTCATGGCAATCAAAGACCTACAACCAAGTAACACAGTTAGTTCAGATAGTGCAAGAGAATCTCCCTGAAGTCCATGTGGGTTAGTGGGATCATAGGGCAGGTTTTCTTGATGTAGGGAGGACAACATTATTTGGGCATGGAGGTGATGAGTGACGTTGACTGCTCGCTTGCGTCGTGGTACAGACCCAAACTACCATATTGATTCGTTTCTATTGTGTGGAGAAGGAGACGTATCTTGACTATGTAGGAGACGAAAAGGACAACGATGTGCACCTTTTTTGTGCACAACATCTGATCGTTTGAGCCGGCCGAAACAGGCCTCCCAGCAGCGCCGGAGCTAGCTTGGCCTGGAACAAACAGGAGAGGAGAGGAGAACCAAAGCCAAATTAGAAGCACGACCGCCATTTTGGGGCACCAAAGAATCGGCACTGGGAAGGGAATAACAGATCCAGAGAAGCCTAGCGCGGTCGGAGGTGAGACGGACCCGTGGTAAATCCTCGGCAATCATCGACCCATGGCCATGGCACGGCGCATGAGGGCGGCGGAAGGAGGTGAGAGCGAAGGCGGGGTGCGCCGCCGGGCAGTCGGAAGCGTGAGCGACGCAGAGGGACAGGCCAGGGGATCGAGAGAGATGCATCCTCGGTAATAACGGTGGAGAAAATCGCTTGATTGATTCGCCAGTTACGGAAGGCAGAAGAGGAAGCGGTCGGCCGCTTCGTTTTTTCTTGACGTCGGTTGGTCGCTTCGTTGACCATGGATCGCATGTGTAGACCAGAAGAGAGGAAACACAACGATGATGATGAGAAGAGATCAGGGACTTCACCTATGGGCTTTCAATGGGCTTTTTAGTGTCCAAACAGATTTGGTGAGAAGCCGAGGTGTACAGCCCAACCAAACAAATCTAGTCGAGGGGATCGATCGACAGGAGGAGGCAGGCAGCGAGCGGAACAGCCGGAAAGAATGAACCGGTATAGCTATCTTTAACTTAGCGGTGGCAACACTCAGTAATTTTGTGAACTTTTGATCAGACGGTTGTACACTGCTGAGCTATACTGCATTAACGGTTAGATGATGTGGCTGTTTTACACATGGGACCTACTTGATGATGTGGATGGGCTGCATGATGAGAGAATAGGGAGAAGTGAGGAACAACTTCTTAAGAATGGTAGATTCCAAAAGTTGATGAACCTGTTCAGATTACTCAGTATAGACCCATTAGCCTCTGCAATATCCTCTACAAAGTTATTTCAAAGATGACAGCCTTCAGATTAAAATCACACCTTGATGGTATCATCTCTCCAGTACAGAGTGCGTTTGTACCTGGTAGGCTTATTACTAATAATATTTTGTTGGCCTATGAAAGTATACATGCAATAAAGAACAGGAAGAAGGGGAAGGTTGGATATTAATTGTGCAGTCAAGCTTGACATGCATAAGGCATATGACAGAGTGGAATGCAATTTTCTTGAGAAAATGATGTTACAGTTGGGGTTCCATAGAGGTATTGTGGAGCTATTAATAGCATGTGTTAAATCAGTAAAATATAAAGAAAGATTTAATGATCAAGAGACCGAAGGCTTTGCCCCTAGCAGAGGGCTCAGGCAAGGGGATCCCTTGTCACCCTATTTGTTTCTGATTTGTGCAGAAGGTTTGTCTAGTGCTTTGGCTCAAAAGGAGGAGGTTCGTGGCATTGAAGGTGTTCGGGTGTGCAGAAATGCACCATCAGTTTCTCATTTATTATTTGCTGATGATTCCCTTATCCTTATGCAAGAAGATATGATTAATGCAACCTCATTGAGACAGGTGTTAGATGAATATTGTGCAAGCTCAGGCCAATTGGTGAGTGCAGGGAAGAGTAGTATTTTCTTTAGCCCTAATGTGGAAGTGGATGTGAGAGCACAAATATGTACAGAGCTAAATATTATGACTGAAACCATCTCTGATAGATATTTGGGACTACCCTCCATGGTAGGACTAGATAAGAGTGATAGTTGTGAGTATTTGGTTGAAAGAATCACTGACAGGCTAAAAGGATGGAAAGAGAAAATTTTATCTATGGGGGGGGGGAGATCCTACTCAAAGCAATTATACAATCTATTCCAGTTTTTGCGATGGCTGTGTTCAAAATTCCAAAGCAAGTGTGCAAGGAGATTACTGATGCGATGTCTGCTTTTTGGTGGGGAGATAAAGGAGAGCACAAGACGATGCACTGGTTTGCATGCTGGAGGATGTGTCTCCCAAAATATAAAGGAGGCATGGGATTCAGAGATTTACATGCTTTCAATCTTGCTATGCTTGCTAAGCAGAGTTGGCGGCTACTAACGCACCCTGATACTTTGTGTGCACATGTTCTTAGAGCAAAGTATTATCCAGATGGAAATTTGCTTATGGCAGGCCCAAAGAAGGGCTCATCTTTTACATGGCAGAGTATTGTGGCGGGTCTTCAAACCTTCAAGCGAGGGCACATCTGGCGAGTGGGGACGGGTGCCAAAACAAATATTTGGACGGATCACTGGATCCCACAAAGTCCTACAAGGAAAGTTATCATGCCAAGGGGTAATATCTTGTTGACCACTGTTGATGAACTTATTGATCCAGGAACAGGATGGTGGGATGAAACTTTGGTTTGGTCTATATTCTTTGGTGTTGATGCTCAACGGATTTTGAAGATCCCATTATCTACCCATTTACTGGATGATTTTGTGGCGTGGAATGTCACAAAAAAATTAGTTTCTCAGTTCGATCAGCATACTATGTCGAGTGGGAGCACCAATTCGGCCCAAGAATGAGAAAGGACCCAGCCGAGACATCTGCAAACAACCCTATTTGGGAGACTCTTTGGAAACTACAAGTTCCAAGCAAGATAAAGATTTTTGTCTGGCGAGCACTACATGGAATCATACCTGGGGTGGGAGTATTACGAAGTAGACATATCAAAGTCTCACCTTAACGTCCTATACGTCACCAAGGACCAGAGGATATTCGTCATTTGGCTTTCACTTGTGATCGTGCACGTCAGGTTCGGAAGTCCTTGATGAGATCATAGATACAGCTATTCGCACTAATCGCTCGGACTCCATTGTAATGGAGGAGTTACTCAGAAATCCAGTGAAAAAATCTCCTTTCTTAGGACAACTGGGGCTCCAAGAAACGGTTGCCGTTGGTGCATGGTACATCTGGTGGGAACGCCGTGAAGCTGTTAAGGGGGTGAATGTCAAGCCTGCACTAAGTTCCTCGTTTGCTATCCAAGCTATAATTTCAAATCACGCGACACGTCCAACTGCGGTAACTTCTGAAGCTCGATGGCAACGTCCAGCTCTTGGGTCATACAAACTGAATGTGGATGCGTCCTTCTTCGAGGACGGGAGTGGGGCTGCAGCTGCTGTTCTTCGTAATTTCCATGGAGAAGCGATTGCCGGGGTCTCAGAGCTTATAGACAACTCTCTTAGTGCACAATCAGCTGAAGCAATTGCTCTTCGCTTGGGGCTACGGCTGGTTTATGCAGTGGGGTGCAGGAATGTTGAAGTAGAATCAGACTGTGAAGAACTGGTACATGCATGCAATGGAGAGACAGAAATTTGGAGCCCCTACTCAGCTACACTTGCTTATTGTTTTCATCTGGCCCATGAAATCCCGAATATTTCTTTTGCTCATTGCCCAAGAGAAGCAAATAGAGTTGCACACTTCCTAGCTAGACGATGCTATGATTCAAAAATACATGAAGAGTGGTTAGATGAGATGCCTTCTTTCTTATTACCTCATGTAATCTTTGATGTAACACTCTCCCAAATTGGATAAATTGCCACAAGGCTTTTCCCTAAAAAAACTCACAGTAGATCCTTTAAAACCTGTTTGAAATTCTTATATGTGTCTACAATCGCATAATTTCAAACCTGAAACACAAGGAACAAATCCATCATGAATAATGTCTTTTTGCTACATTATTTAGGTAGAATCTGTCATTTTTGTTTGTCTATGCATTGATCAACTTTTGGTATATGAAATTTCTCTATACAGCCCCATCGAAAAGTACGGCTACCTTGCATAATCATAGCCAAGTAGATTGTGCCTTCTTAGAGAATTCTTAGGAAAGAGCACCCATCTGCATGCTAGTTTTGTTTTTCCTTTTGTTATTACTACTGTTTATTTGGTCACCCCTCTTGGCATTTAGTTGAACGTGTAGTTTCCGGTTTCAATTTTTTTATCACAACTCATGAGATGCTACAAACATGCTCTGGCAAACCATGCCCTTGAGTTAGTAATAGTCGTGACATGCACCTACACATGTGGTGTCAGGTGGTAGGTGCGACATATGCCAACGGGTGGCTTATCATTGTGGGAGCCAGTAAGACATCGCCGGTGCCTGGAAATGGGATAAGGTGAAGACATGCACGCCGGCGAATCTTACCCAGGTTCGGGGCTCTCCGTGGAGATAACACCCCTAGTCCTGCTCTGCGGGGTCTTCGCATGATCACTAGATCAACACAAGTAGCTACAAGTGCTCCTTGAGCTGTTTGGCTAGGGGAAGAAGAAGGGCAAGGCTAGCTCTCCTTTTCTCTCTATGTGGTGTGTAAAACTCTATCAGATCAACCCTTTGCATGGGTGTCCCGGGGGATTTATATAGGCCTACCCCCCAGGGGTACAATGGTAATCCGGCTGGGCGCGGGTCCCAGCCGTCAGTGTCTGTGCTCGCCGGCTTCTCCGCTGGCCATTGGGTCCCGCCGGCTGCCGGCCTCTTGGCTGACAGGCCGGCCCCACCGCCTGGGGGCCTTGTCGGCGGCTGGTTACTGTTGCCTCGCCCCTGATGACGAGGGCTTTGTCGAGGTAAGCGTGACTACAGTGCCGCCGCCTTGCGGGCTCTCACTGTAGCCTCACCTCGTCTTGTCTCTTTAATGATGCACATGTTTCGAGGGAGGGAGGCAGCCGGCTATTGGGAGCCGGCTACGCCCCAGGCCGACTAGGGGAGGCCGGGCCACCTTCGAGCGTCTCTCTGGCTAAAGGGGTCTGCCGCCCGCAGGCCGTACTGGCGCCTGTCGTGGGTGACGTCGAGGTCAACATGGCTACAGTGCCGCGCCGGACGGGGGATGGCTGACCCGTACGGCGCCCTGTGGCCATGCATGTTCCGGGATTCGGGGGTAGTGGGCTGTACTGCGGCCACGCCCCGTCTTATCACCGTTATGTGGGTGCAGCCCTGGTGGGTGCAGTCTTGGCCGGCTTCTGGGAGTCGGTCCTCTTGTGGCCGGCTTCCTGGAGTCGGCCATCTCGTAGCTTTCTTCAGGAAGGTTTTTGAGGTCGGGCCGCCTTCTGGTAGTCGGCCTTGGGTATAGCCGGCCAGAGGAAGGCGGCCCCATGCTCTGGATGCTTGAAGGCTCGATTAGCCTGATAATTTTCCGAAGAGCCAGGGGGAGTCGGTTAGGCTACCCGTGGCCATTCACTCCGACAGTAGTCCCCGAAGCTGGTTGGGCTTCGAGGCTGAGAGGAGGTCTAGAAGCTCGGTTAGCTTCTTATCTTGACGAGCCAGCAGCTGGGAGCCGGCTTCGGTTGGGCGCGCCGTCTTGGCGAAACTTCTGAAGTCTGAAGGCGGGAGTCAGTTGGTGCGCACGCCGGGTTGCGGGCCGGCCGCTCGCCGCCCGCGTACCACGTGGCATCCTCCGGCTGAAAAAAGCCTGCCAACCCACGCGCGCGACAGGACGTCGCCGCAGGCCGGGGGCCCACCACTCCTACGCCTAGGCCCAGGCGCGGATTCTCTGTGGCCCAAAGCGGGTCGCACGCCTTCGGGCGGCAGTTTCTGCGCGTCGTTAGGGCGCAATAATCGCGGGACATGGGGGAGTGGGCGCAGTTAATCCCACGTTCTCCCCACGCCTCGCCTCCTCGGCTTTGTCGCACGAGGCTATAAGTAGGGGGAGGAGGAGAAGCGGCAGACGCTCGCACGCTCATCCTCTCTCCGCCATCTTCTTCCTCCTCCTTTCCATCGCAGCAGCATCTCGCCACCGCGCCGTCCCGGCAATCTTCACACCACCCCGCAGCTTTGCCGCCGCGGGGCCGTGCTTTCTCCGCCGCCGCATCCTTTCTCGCCATCATGCAGTACGGCGGAGACTAGGACGGCTCCAACGTCCATACGGACCACATCGACTTCCTCCGCAAGACGCGGCGGTTGCCCGGCAAGGACCAGGTGCGGGTCCGTCTCGCGCCGGAGAAGGAGATCACGCCGGCGCCGGAGGAAGGCGAGCGGGTGATCTTTCGCTCGCACTTCCTGCGCGGCCTCGGTCTGCCCGCGAGCGCCTTCTTCCGCTCCTTCCTCGAGTTTTATCAACTCCAGCCACACCACCTCACTCCAAACACGGTGGTGCTGCTGTCCGCCTTCGTCACTCTGTGCGAGGGCTTTCTTGGCGTTCTTCCCACCCTCGAGCTCTGGGGGGGATTCTTCCAAACCAAGCTCGGCACCCGCATGCGGGGCGTGCCGGCTCAGAGCGGCGCCTTCATCGCGATGCGGAGGCCGGCAGCCGACAACCCCTTCCCCGTCATCACGCTGATCCAGTCGGTGAAGCGCTGGCAGAAGTCGTACTTCTACGTGAAGAACGTCGCCCCGCAAGGCGACTACGTCAACTTGCCGGCTTACGTAGCTGGCCCGCCGGCTGGGAGGCGGCCCAGTGGTCCTATCGGGCCGTGACGCTATCGCCGGCTGGAGCCGCGGCCGTTGCCCGACTCCGGGTAATGATCCAGTCGGAGGGCCTGACTGGGTCCGACCTGCTAGCCGCCTTCGTCATGCGCCGGGTGCTCCCGCTTCAAAGCCGCCATCATCTGATCTGTCAGATGAGCGGCCAACTCGATCCGAGTCGGATGTGCACCAAGGAGATGCCTCATGACGAGGTGGCTCATATGGTGAATTATCTCGCGAACTGCAAGCTCTCCGCAGAGTGGTAGTTTGGCAAGGAGCCGTACTCCCGTGCTCATCCCCCGCCTACGGTATGCTTTCTTTATCTTTTCTTCTTTTAGTTTTGTCACCAAGTTTTTCTTGGCCGACTCTGACCAGTCGGCACGTCTTGGCAGAGCCCTCTCCTTCGACCTGCGGTCGGGACAGCGGGGGCGGATCGCCGATTTCTCCTCGATCGGGCAGAGCATGACTTGGACGACCCCGACTTGGGGGCGGCCGCCATGGACGACAACATCGAGGCAGGAGGCGGCGAAGCAGGCGGCTCCGGGCTTGGAGCCAGCTTCGACGATTGGCTGGATGACGACGAGGCAGAATTCGTCCCACGCTGCCAGCCGTCGTCCGACCATGGCGCGGGTTCCTCCGCCGCGCCGCCTGCTCGGGGCGGCGCGCAGAAGCGCCGGGCCGCGTCGGGCTTGTTCGGCAGTCGGCCGAAGAAGCCCAAGGGCGGGGCGGCGGCAACCAGACGGGATGAGGCGGCCGTGAAGGCGGCCCGCTTCCGCAAGGTGGTGAAGCAGCCGCAAACGGTTTTGGCGTAAGTGTAGATTCTCTTGCATATTCTTTCTTCTTTTCTTGTCGATTTCTGAATCCTTGTCTTGTCTCAAAAATCAGGGCTCCGCTTTCTCTTAAGCGGGTTGCTGCCGCCTACGTGGTTGGATCGCCGGGAGGATCCGGGAGCACCCGCCGTGTGGACCCCCGCGCCGAGCTTCAAGCGGCGACGGAGCAAAATGCGCGAGAGGCGCGGGAGGAGCGGGAGGCGGAAGAGCTGAGGGCGGCTGCCGCCAAGGCGGCACAGGAGGAGGCGGAGGAGTCGGCGAAGGCACGTGCCGACGCGGTGGCCAAGGCCCAGGCGGAGGCTGCAGCTGCTGCGACAGCGGAGGGGGCCTTGCTTGTCACCCCCTGCGTGTCGCGCCGCCCGAGATCCCAGAGCCCCCGCCGGAGGAAGCCGGCGGCAACCTACCGGGGTTGGAGAGGGAGGACGACGTCGTCGTCCAGGAGAGGGAGGCAGCACCGCCCTCGCCGACTGGGGTGGCCCAAGGCAGCCGGCCTAAAGCGCCGCCTGCACAATCGGCTGGGGGCGAGCCGGCTGTGAGGATGGACCTGGTGGTCCGGTCGCCATCGCGCCAGCACGCGGGGAAGGCAACTTCGGCTCCAGACCCGCAGAAGGCCGCGGGCTCCAGCTCGTCGGCCCAGGACGTGGAGACGACCAGCGCCAGCTCGGGGTGGACGCCGGGTGGTGGGACGGCCATGGTGAATGTGGCGGCGCAAGAAGTCCGAAACCGGCTTCAGTCGCAGGCCGCAGTGCTGAGGCAGTATAATGACGAGTTCCTCGCGACACGGGTGGCCATTAGTGTGAGTCTTCCCGTTTTTTTTGTTTCTTGATCTTGGTTTCTTCCGTGGGGGCGCGTCAGCGCACCCACTGGGTGTAGTCCCCGAGTTCCAAGTCGGCTGCTGAGCAAGCGGCTTGGAACTTCTTAGTAAGCTTTGTTTGCTATCTTGTTTTCATTCGCTTCTCTGTCCGACTTGCAGGACTACCACAATCTCCGTGCGGCTGCCTTCAACTCCCAGGCTCGGGAGCTGACCCAGAAGAATGTTGATCTATCTGAGAGCCAGGGTAAGTGCTTCATCTTTTATCTCACGTGGGGCCGCGTTAGCGCACCCACTGGGTATAGTCCCCGAGATTCGGGCCGACTGCTGAGCAGTCGGGTCGGATCTTTCTTGACAACTTCTTTCTTATTGCTCTTTTCTTCTCTGCCATATCTGCAGCGGCCAACGCCAAACTGAGGGAGCAGCTGGGTGGGACCCAGGCCGCCCTTCGCGCTAAGGAAGTCGAGTTCGACGCCTTGGCTCAGGAGCGTGACCGCCTGGTCAAGAAGCTGGCCTACCAGGAGAAGAGCCACAAAGCGGCCCTGAAGGTGGTGCAGGATAGCGAGGCCGCCCTCCAAGCCGAATATGAGACCGAGGCGGTGAGCTAGGCCGAGGCGAGGCAGTCGTTGATCAACGGCTACGGCCAGATCGAAGACTTGGTTGACGGTAGGCCGCCCTCTTCTTCGTTCCTTGCTTGCCGCTTGCCGTTTGGTTTACTCTCTAACTTGGTATTTTTCTCTTCTTTCTCTTTCTTTCTTGTGTAGAGTACTTCCCTGGCTACTCTACTGCCGCCAACCAGGTCATCGAGGCCCACCGCGAGGTGCAAAGGCAGGCTGGCGCTGAGATCGCGCCGAACGCTCGCCGGTCGCTTGAGGAACAGCTCCTGGCGATTTAAGCCCGCCTCCAGCCGGCTACCGCATGCTCCGCCGGCTTCAGCGTGTTGGGGCGCAGGTGTTGGCCGCTCTCTGGCCCGGCGAGGTGATTCCCCGCACCCCCAGTCGGACTGCCGACTGGCTGGAGGTAGCGGCCGGCCGCTTCGAGTCCTGGAAGGCTTCTGTAGTTCGGTCAGGCGCCAGGCGGGCGCTGGAGTTTGTCAAAGCCTGGTATCCTGAGCTGAGCTTGGACCAGCTGGCCACCTGGCGGCAGGAGGCCGACACGGAGCTGGAGCCGGCGCGGCCGGCTATCATCCAGCGTGCCTCGGCGATCGCTGACTACACCGACACTAGCGCCTTTGCTCCTGAGGTGGATGATAACGGCATTGCCCAGCCGGAGGAGTGGTTCAGGCTCAACCCAGCAGATGGCGAGGACTCGGCAGAGGAGATCGACTCCAGCGACGAGGGCGAGGAGGAGGAGGAGGGGGAGGAGGAGGGTGAAGATGCCGTGCCAGATGGTGGAGCAGCCGGCCAGCCTCAGCTTGACCGTGCCTCCAGCAACAAGGCGCGTGCGAGCGCACCGCCTGCAGCCGGCGATGATCAAGCCGAGACTCGCCAGCCGGCCACTCCTCCAGCCGGCGCTGCCGTCTCCGCCGACCAGCCCGGCTCCCCTGCTGTGCCCTTAGTCTAATCTGTCGCCTTTACTTTCCTGTTTTATTACTCTTTGAACAATATTTCGTTAAGCTTGCGCAGTTCCACCCACTGGGGGTGTATTCAAACTATATTGATTGTCGGCCTGTTGAAGGCCTTATGTGTAAATATAATCATGCATGTGTTTGGCTTTCCATTGTTCTTTGCTTTTCATCCTTTGGTTGTTTCCATTGCCGCCCTCCCTTGGTTGCCGCCTTCCTAGCCGGACAGCTTCTCGGCAGTCTGTGGCTGGAGAAGTGCTTGGCCGGTTGGGAGGTCAAGTACTCTAGCTTTCTTGGATTGTAGCGAAGTGACTGGGAAACCGGCCAGCCGGCTGTTTTGACAGCCGGTAGGCGTCGTTGGAGGTCGGCTTGTGTTATATAAGTTCGTTAGTCCTTAGCCGTTTTTCGTGTGGGCATCCTTTCCTGCCTTTGGCTCTTGCCAGTCGGACAGTCGGTTCTTTGAGCTGCGACTTACAACAAGAGAGGGCTCGGGTGCTGGCACACTACTTGTCTGACTTCAGGTAGAACTTTTAACATAACTCAAGGCGGCCGGTCCCCGGGCCGACTAGTCGAACCCGGTGCCAGATAGAGAATCAAATGTAATAGTACATTCATGGGTATGACATTCGTCATTCATAGATAAAGGAGGGCAATCCCCGAGTGCGCCTCGGGGGGGCCCGTTGTCTTGTACTTAATACAAAAAGGTAGCATGATACATAATGCTTTTAACTGTAAAATCTTCTCAGGAGATTGGTGTTCCATGGTTGTTCCGACTCCTTGCCGGAATCATCCCTCTTTGCGTGCTCTCGGCTTCTGTGCGTCGATCAGGTAGTAGGAGTCGTTGCCTAGGGCCTTGCGGATGACGAAAGGGCCTTCCCAAGGGGCCGAGAGCTTGTGCTGGCCGGCTGTTCGCTGGATCAGCTGGAGCACAAGATCGCCCTCTTGGAAGGATCTTGGCTTGACCTTCCGGTTGTGGTAACGGCGCAAACCCTGCTGGTAGATGGCGGACCAGCTGAGTGTGCTAATAGCCGGCCTTCTTCCAGCAGGTCGACACCGTCCTCTCGCGCTTCCTTGGCCTCCGCCTCCGTGTACATGGTGACCCGAGGTGAGTCGAACTCGATGTTAGTTGGGATGACAGCCTCGACACCATATACAAGGAAGAAAGGAGTGAAGCCGGATGACTTGTTCGGGGTAGTACGTAGACTCCAGAGGACAGCCGGCAGCTCATCGAGCCAGCAGCCGGCCGAACGCTCCAGTGGTACAACCAGTCGGGGCCTGATGCCGGAGAGGATGAGGCCGTTTGCTCGCTCGACCTGGCCGTTTGACTGCAGGTGGGCAACGGACGCTAAGTCCAGTCGGATGCCCTGTGTCGCGCAGAAACGTGCCAGTGCTCCCTTGGCAAAATTCGTGCCGTTGTCGGTGATGATGCTGTGTGGTATACCATACCGAGTAGTGATGTATGCGATGAATGTCACGGCAGTCGGCCCGTTCAGCTTCTTGATTGGCTTCGCTTCAATCCACTTGGTGAATTTGTCCACGGCGACAAGCAGATGTGTCATGCCGCCGCGGGCTGTCTTGAATGGGCCCACCATGTCCAGCCCCCAAACGGCAAAGGGCCAGGTGAGGGGGATGGTCTTGAGTGCAGAAGCCGGCAGGTGTTGCTTGGAGCTGAAGACTTGGCATCCTTTGCAGCATTTGACTAATTCCTTGGCGTCTTCCAAAGCAGTCGGCCAGAAGAAACCATGGCGGGAAGCTTTGGCGACAAGTGATCTTGAGGCCGCGTGGTGGCCGCATTCGCCTTGGTGGATATCCTTGAGGATTGCTATGCCCTTCTCTGGCTCGACGCAACGCTGGAAGACTCCAGTGACGCTACGCTTAACAAGTTCTCTGTTTATTATTGCGTATGCTCCGGCTCGGCGTTGAACTAGTCTTGCCGAGATCTCATCAGTCGGCAGCTCTCTGTTTACTAAGAAGTTGAGGATGGGCTGGGCCCATGATGGAGCTGTGACTTCTTCTGTTGTCAGTACGGCTACTGTTACCCGGGTGGGTGGGTTGGGTGGTGAAGAGTTGGAGTCGGCCACCGCCTGTTGTGTCGTTGCAGTCCCCGAGCCGATTGCTGCAGTCCCCGGGCCTACTGCTGTAGTCCCCGGGCCGGGTTCTGAAGTCCCCGAGCCGGGTGCGACTACGGCAGTCCCCGGGCCGCTTGTCGAAGTCCCCGAGCCGCCTGCTGTGTTCCCCCAGTCGGATCCGACTGCATCAGGGGCAGGCGGTATGAAGATAGAGTCCGATTCTGGAGACGGCTTGACAGACGGTTTGAGGAGGCGCTGGAGAGAGACACCGGTTGGTATAGCTTGTCGGGTGGAGCCGATCCGTGCCAGGGCATCTGCTTGCTCGTTGTCGGCCCGTGGCACATGGAGGACTCGCACCCTTCAAAGTATTCGCTGATTTGCTGGACGAGGAATCGATAGCTCACCATGTTTGCGTCCTTGGCGTCCCAATCGCCAGATGAATGCTAGACCACCAAATCCGAGTCACCATAACACAGGATCCGGCGTATGCCGAGCTCTTTGGCTAGCCGGAGCCCGTGTATGAGCGCCTCGTACTCAGCCACATTGTTGGAGGCGGCAAAATGGATTTGCAATGTGTATCTGAGCTTGTCGCCCTTGGGAGAGGTGAGGACGATGCCGGCTCCCAAGCCGGTGCGCATCTTGGATCCGTCGAAGTACATCCGCCAATGAGTGGAATCGGGAGCCAGCAGTAGGTACTGGGTCTCGGCCCAGTCGACAAGGAAGTCGGCCAATGCTTGGGACTTGATGGTGGTACGGGGCTGGTAGAAGATCGTGTAAGGAGCCAGCGCAATGGCCCACTTAGCCACCCGGCCGGATGCATCCCGGCTGCCTATGATCGCGGCAAGCGGGGCGGTGCATACGACCGTGATGGGATGCTCTTGAAAGTAGGGCTTCAGCTTCTTGGCGGCGAAGTACACTCCATAGCACATCTTCTGGTAATGCGGGTAGTTTTGCTTCGAGGTGGATAGTACTTCGCTTAAATAATATACCGGCCTCTGGACTAACTGAGCTCGGCCTTCTTCTGGGCGCTGGACCACGATGACTGTACTGACCACTCGGCTAGTCACAGCAATGTAAAGGAGCATGGGCTCTTTCTCAGTCGGCGCTGCCAGGACAGGTGGTGTGGTCAGCATCTTCTTCAACTCGTGGAAAGCTTGGTCTGCTTGGTCGTTCCACTCGAAGTGGGTGGACTTCTTCATGAGTCGGTACAGGGGGAGAGCCTTCTCCCCTAGCCGGCTGATAAAGCGGTTTAGGGAGGCCAGGCACCCGGTAAACTTCTGAACGTCTCGCAACTTGGTGGGAATCTCCATTCTCTCTATGGCCTTGATCTTCACTGGGTTGCACTCAATGCCGCGTTCGGAGACCAAAAAGCCTAGAAGCTGGCCGGCTGGTACTCCGAACACGCATTTCTCGAGGTTGAGCTTGATCTGGAATCGGCGCAAGTTGGCAAATGTTTCTCTGAGGTCTTCCAGCAGGGTGCCGCGCTTCTCCGTCTTCACCACAATATCGTCTACATAGACGTGGGCATTTCTGCCGAGTTGCTTGAGGAGGCATTTCTGCATGCAAAGTTGAAAAGTGGCACCGGCATTTCTCAAGCCGAATGTCATAGTCAGGTAGCAGAAAGCTCTGAATGGTGTGATGAAGGCGGTCTTCAGGTGGTCGGCTGGGTCCAACTTGATCTGGTGGTATCCTGAGTAAGCATCCAAGAAACTCAACAGCCCGCATCCGGCTGTGGAGTCTATCACTTGATCGATCCGTGGTAGGGCAAACGGATCTTTGGGGCAGGCTTTGTTGAGGCTGGTGTAATCTATACACATACGCCATTTGTTGTTCTTCTTCAACACCAAGACCGGGTTGGCAAGCCACTCTGGAAAAAACACCTCCATAATGAAGCCGGCGGCCAGGAGCCGGGCTATCTCTTCTCCTATGATCCTTCTCTTCTCCTCCGACAGTCGGCGGAGAGGTTGCTTGACTAGTTTCGCGTCCGCTCGGACGTGTAGCTTGTGCTCGGCGAAATCCTTCGGAACACCCGGCATGTCCTTTGGGGACCATGCAAAGATGTCCCGATTCTCACGGAGGAAGTCAACGAGCTCGCCTTCCTATTTACTGTCCAGGTTTGCACCAATGACAGCAAACCTCTCCGGGTTCTCCGGGTCCAGAGGTATCTTCTTTGTCTCCTTGGCCGGCTGGAAGGAGCCCTGAGCATCATACTCCTTGGGGCTGGGGGACAGGGCCGGCTGCTTGCCGGCCATGGCCACGACTCGGTCCAGCATCTTCTTCTCTTCAGCAACCACGAGGGACTCGGCCAGTCGGCTGCTGGCTGCAGCGCACTCGATGGACTTCTTGTAGTCTCCGGCTATAGTGATGATCCCCTTTGAACTCGGCATCTTCATCTTGAGGTAGGCGTAGTGGGGCACAGCCATGAACTTGGCCAGGGCTGGTCGGCTAAGCAAGGCGTGGTAAGGGCTTTCTAGATCCACTACTTCAAACCAGACCGCTTCTCGGCGAAAGTGATCCTTGTCTCCGAAGAGAACATCCATCTTGATCTTGCCGATTGGGGAACAGGACAGGCCGGGTACGATGCCATGGAACACAGTCCGGCTTGGCATGAGCTGCTTCGCCTTGAGGTTCAACTTCTCCATGGTGTCGCGGTACAGTATGTTGATGCTTCTTCCACCATCAATCAACACGCGGGAGAAACGGGCAGCTCGCCTTTCCGTCGCGAGGGTGACGTCCAACACCAATGCGTAGGAGCCGGGAGATGGCATCACCTCTGGGTGATCGGCCCGACTCCAGCTGATAGGCCTTTCAGACCAATGCATGAACTCGGGGTTGCTGGAGGCGACCGCGTTGACTTCTTGGTGCTGTCGGCGCCGACTGCGCTTGTCTTCAATCTGGCTCGTGAAGACGACGTAGGCGGCGTGCTCATCTGGGAACTCATCCTGAATGGCTCTGACTGCTGGTCGAACAGCCGGCTGCTGGGGGGCTGGAGGCGGCGGGCCAGGAGGCAGAGGCGGCACCAGCCCCTCGCCCTTGGAGATCCGCGTGAGCCAATGGCACTTCCGGGTCGTGTGGTTGGACGGCTTCGCGCCGCTGTGGAACTTGCAGGGGGCATCGAGAGTTTGCTCGTAGGAGAAGGCCGGCTGCCAAGCCGGCCTGCCGCCCTTCTTCTTGGGAGCGGGCCGCTCTTCGGGCTGTTCGTCATCGACGGTGGCTACTTGCCGACTGGTGGAAGGCGGCATAGGGGCCTTGCGCTTGTGGTCGTTCTGGTAGGGGCGTCGGTTGGAGTCACCGGCCGGCGTCTTGGGAGCCGGAGTGAGCACCTTTCCAGAGGCATCCACTCGGAGCTCGGTCTTCATCGAGGAGTCGGCCATGGCGTACTTGTCTGCTATGATCAGCAGCTCGTCGAGAGCAGTCGGCTCGTCGCAGAGGAGTCGGTGCTTGAGGAGGGTGCCCTCTCGGCACCCGGCGGTGAAGTATTCTATGGCTCGAACCTCGTGCACCCCCTCGCTGGAGTTGCGGACCTCGGCCCAACGCGTGAGGTAGTCGCGAGTCGATTCGCTGGGCCCTTGGATGCATAAGGAGAGCTGGCGGGCCTTGGGAGGCCGCTTGTATGTGCTGGTGAAGTTGCGGACGAAGACTTCCGTGAAGTCTAGCCAGCTGTTGACGCTGTAGGGCTTGAGGCTGTTCAGCCAGGTGCGTGACGTGCCTTGAAGCATGAGAGGGACGTACTTCACGGCAACGCGCCTGTTGCCGTTTGCTATGCTGACTGCGGTAGAGTAGTCGATCAGCCAATCTTCCGGCTTCACGGAGCCGTTGTATTTTGGCGTGTCTCTGGGGAGTGAGAACCCTTTGGGGAAGTGCTCATCGCGGATGCGGGGGCCAAAGCAAGGCGGGCCGACATCATCTTCTTCTTCTAGCGCCAGGGATCGCGCTAGGCGGTCGATCCGGTGGCGGGCATCATTCTCGCCGACTCCTTCATGGTGGCCTAGTCGGCCACCGAGAGTCGGATGCGTGACAGGCGGCGGGGTCGGATATCTCTCCCCACGAGACGGGGGGGAGGCGGATTGCCTTGTCGTTCCACCGCTCGGGGGCGGCCTTCTGCGTCGCGCTCAATGGTGATCCGAGTCCGGCTGCGGCTAGCAGCCGGCTCCTTGTCTTTCCTTGCGCGGGCGCCGCTTGCAGTCGGCGTCCGGGATGTCGCGGCGTGTTCTCGGCGTGGGGGAGGACTCTCAGCGCGGGCGCCGGCTTCATGCCGTTCTGCGGCCGCGTCGATCAGCTGCTGGATGCGTCTAGTCATGTAGGGGAGCTCATCAGCCCCCAGCCCGTTCAGCTCTTCTGCGGCCGCCTGAGCGGCACGCAGGTTCTCGAGTGGCGTGGCGTAGACTGGGCGGTCTGCTCCCAGCATGCTGGCGATGGCCGCGCCGCGCTTCTTGACGAGGCCGGCTCGGCTCGGCTCGCCAGGAGGCAGCGTACCGAAGGCGGCGCGGTCGACTTCGCGCTGGTGAGCCTCAGTGAGGCGTCTCATGGATGCTATCTTCTGGCCCTCCGCGATGAGGGCAAGGCGGCGTGCCTCTAGAGTCTCGGCGTCGGCGTCGGCCGGGATGGGGACGGACAAGTCGTGCAGCGCCGCTTGTAGGGCGTCGTGGGCGTACTCGCCCGAGACAGCGCCGTGGCTGATGACCAGCACCTCAGTGACAGCGCTGCTGCCACTGTCGGCTCGAGGGAGAGGGTCGTCGATGATCACCACGTCGGTGGGGAAGGCGTCAAGCGATGCCGTGTCGGAGTCGACAAGCATCGGGTCGGTGGAGCCGACCGACTCCAAGTCCACAGCAAGCTCGCTGGAGACATGAAGCTGGCCGAGGAGGCTGACGAGGCGGCTTGCGGGGTAGTCTGTGCCCGCGTCGGACGCGGGCTCGTCGGAGATGCGAGTCTCGCCGAGAAGGTCGGCGAGGCAGCTCGCCGCGCAGGCGTCGTCGACGCCTTGCAGCGCGTCAGGGCAAGCGCCATCGGGCGTAGCGGGCTGGCTACGCTCGCGGGGGAGGAAAAGGGTTCCCGTCCAGAACAGGTCTCCGGACGACGGTGCACCTGGCCCCACGGTGGGTGCCAAATGTCGGGTGGTAGGTGCGACATATGCCAACGGGTGGCTTATCATTGTGGGAGCCAATAAGACATCGCCGGTGCCTGGAAACGGGATAAGGCGAAGACATGCACGCCGACGAATCTTACCCAGGTTCGGGGCTCTCCGTGGAGATAACACCCCTAGTCCTGCTCTGCGGGGTCTCCGCATGATCACTAGATCAACACAAGTAGCTAAAAGTGCTCCTTGAGCTGTTTGGCTAGGGGAAGAAGAAGGGCAAGGCTAGCTCTCCTTTTCTCTCTATATGGTGTGTAAAACTCTATCAGATCAACCCTTTGCATGGGTGTCCCGGGGGATTTATATAGGCCTACCCCCCAGGGGTACAATGGTAATCCGGCTGGGCGCGGGTCCCAGCCGTCAGTGTCTGTGCTCGACGGCTTCTCCGCCGGCCATTGGGGCCCGCCGACTGGTGGGTCCCGCCGGCTGCCGGCCTCTTGGCCGACAGGCCGGCCCCACCGCCTGGGGGCCTTGTCGGCGGCTGGTTACTGTTGCCTCGCCCCTGATGACGAGGGCTTTGTCGAGGTAAGCGTGGCTACAGTGCCGCCGCCTTGCGGGCTCTCACTGTAGCCTCACCTCGTCTTGTCTCCTTAATGATGCACATGTTTCGAGGGAGGGAGGCAGCTGGCTATTGGGAGCCGGCTACGCCCCAGGCCGACTAGGGGAGGCCGGGCCGCCTTCGAGCGTCTCTCTGGCTAAAGGGGCCCGCCGCCCGCGGGCCATCCTGGCGCCGGTCGTGGGTGACGTCGAGGTCAACATGGCTACAGTGCCGCGCCGGACGGGGGATGGCTGACCCGTACGGCGCCCTGTGGCCATGCATGTTCCGGGATTCGGGGGAAGTGGGCTGTACTGCGGCCACGCCCCGTCTTATCACCGTTATGTGGGTGCAGCCCTGGTGGGTGCAGTCTTGGCAGGCTTCTGCGAGTCGGCCTTCTTCATGGTCGGCTTCTGGAAGTCGGTCCTCTTGGGGCCGGCTTCCTGGAGTCGGCCATCTCGTAGCTTTCTTCGGGAAGGTTTTTAAGGCCGGGTCGCCTTCTGGTAGTCGGTCTTGGGTATAGCCGGCCAGAGGAAGGCGGCCCCATGCTCTGGATGCTTGAAGGCTCAATTGGCCCGATAATTTTTCGAAGAGCCAGGGGGAGTCGGTTAAGCTACCCCTGGTCATTTACTCCGACATGTGGCTCAGGACACTACTAGTCTACAACTAGCTAGTTAAGTTCTCTTGCTATTTTGTCCCAGCGATGAAGTCATATATGGTAAATTAGATGTGTGCTCGATGGAAGCCATAGCCACCCTCCATAAAAGTTGGAACAGTGAAGCTGGGGTAGGTAAATATGTTTCCTCATATACAAGTGTGAGTAATGAAATACATTCATTTGTTTTTAGTAATGATGTCTGGGGATCGTAGAGTGCGAGAGTAGAAGTTGCAAGATTAGGAATAAGATGCATCAGGGATTGCAAGAATACTATGTGTTGTTGTTTTGCACTCCATTTGTATTTCTACTTGACTGAGAAAGAAGAAGCAATTTCCAGATTTGTCGAATGATGATACATAGTGCAATATGGTGAGAGCATGTATAGTCACCTCTTACCAAGATACGGTGCTCACAGCAACTCCAACAGACTCAGCCGCCTCTGGTCGGGCTAGCGTTCCCTCTCCGACTGCACGACAGGGGATCACCGTCGGAGCACACCACCCATACCACACTGGCCTATGGCTGCACGGGAAGGTGCGGCAGTAAAGGATGTCGGTGTGGGAGGAACACCTGGCCGGGCTTGCAGAGAAGTTGCATGTGCTTAAGTATCTGGAGTGCATGAGATTGGTGAATCAGGTGTCGTGGGAGAACTGGGCGAGGTAAACGAACGAGAGGGAAGTGGTGGAGAGGATGCAGGGGCACCTAATGAGGTACCCAGTGGAAGTGGGTGGCGACAACAGTTTGTGGCCGTTGACGGGGCACGAGTTCTTCCGCGACGTGGCCTACCTACTAACCCCCTTGAGATCTAACATTATGTTTACACATAAATGAAGGGAAATGGGATTCGTAGCAATTGAAATAACCACCGAAGGAGGAGCGGTAGGTGGCAAGCTTTTTGTCTCCACGATTGTCGTCGGCATGATCACCATCGTCGTCGCTTGCCGTGGAGGCACATAGCAAGTGTTCGACGAAATACATGTGCCAGATGTAAGTTTTCAGGAGTTAAGTTTAGGGAGTCGATTAGACATCGCACTTTTTTTCAGGAACAAATACACTCTTCTAAAGGATAGGGGGCCGTTTGCTCTTCTAAATTATGAGAGATTGGCTAGGGATGCTCTTACTTACTTACTAGTACTACTTACTTACAAAGCGGATAGAGTTTAATTGGTTTAGAGTAGATTGGGCATGGACCAAGAAGGCGATTGCTATCAAATGGTAGACGAGAGGTTCCTCAGGTTACCCATTCCAAGAAGCTTGGCTGTAAGGTCTCCTAATTCGAGCATGCCGATGATGTACCTTTCGTCCTCCTTGTTCCCGTCCACATCCGAGTGATCCTTAGATGCATATGGACGAAGACTTCCTGACTATCATCGACAATCAATCCGGCTCTAGTGAGGGATCAGACGATGAGATTATCTCCCACCGGGTAGGCCCACGGTGACCTAAACCCATCAGAAGCCCATGAGGGCCTAGGCCCATGTTGTCTAGACATCAGCGATAAATGGGGGTTTAGTCACTCGAGCATGCTACTTGAGTGGAGATTTTTCATCCTCACTCGGGTGTACTTACACTTGGATGAGACCAAGAAAGATGTATTTTCACTCGGATGTATCCTCGCTCGGACAGCGAGAATCCAACGACCAACAACATTAATAGAAGCGTTACCGCAACCATGAAGCCTGGCGTTACATCCAACATTATGGTGCCCATTATTGTTAGTAGTGGGTGTCAGTTATTAGTCTTAATGTAGTAGGCTAGAGGGATAACAGACTCTATATATGCACCCCCTCGGCACTGGTTATGGGCTCGCAGCCTTCTACACTCATACTCATACGCAAGAACAATGTCCCGAAGAATAGGTCTAGAATTTGTACCTCCGCCCTGTGGGGCCTGAACATGTATAGTTTCTTGTGTCTCCCCCCATCTTACCGTCGGATTTTACACCACGACAGGGGAGGGGCGACAACGGCGCGTCGGCGACTTGTTTTGACAGTGGTAGTTGTACAGAGACCTTGATGCAGTTTTTATTTTGTTTGGGGTGTTATGTAATTCTGGTGCACTTTTATAATAAATACCCATCCTTTTCGTGAAAAAAATCAAGATGCATATGACTAAACTACATCCATGATATTTGCAAATTGAAGTACATTTCATTGACAAATTGTGCAATTATAGTTTTGATATCGACTTCTACACAAGAGAATGCATGCATGTCAAAGTACTGGCATTAAACATGATGTTACAATTTTCGTTTCTTAAGGTGGGAGGTCCTAGTCGGCGCCTTAAGCGCCCGAGAAGCCAACCGGCGCTCACAGGAGAACCTTAGTGGGCCGGCCCATAAACACGTACTGCAATACTGTAGCGCAAAAATACCACAAAAAAGGTATAGGTGGGGAATTGAACTCAGGCCACAACTATCCTCCAATAGACTGGCTACCACTAAACCACCCAACTACTAGTGACTGAATGCAGCGCGCACCCTACTCTAGCTGCGCTATTTGAATTAGAAGAAGTTCACTAATTTGAGGAAAAAAGGTTCACCACTTGACCAGGCTGACCAGTTGACCATTGAATGTTCAAAAAATATGTGTATCTTTTCTGAAAAATCAGGAATTAAAAAAATCGTTCACAGGTTAAAAAAAAGCTTAACGAATTTAAAACAAAAAACTCATAAAAATAGAAAAAGATCATCAATCTTCAAAAATAGTTCATCGATTTTGAAAAAAGTTCACTCGATTTGAAAAAAGTTCATCGATTTTGGAAAAAAGTTCATTCGATTTAAAAAAGTTCATCCATTTGAGAAAAAAGTTCATCAATTTCGAGAAAAAGTTCATCGAATTTGAAAAAAAATTCATCCAATTTGGGAAAAGTCAACGATTTTGAAAAAAGTTCATCAAAATTGGAAAAAAGTTCATCAGATCTGAAAAAAGTTCATCAATTTTCAAAAAAGTTCACCGAATTTTAAAAATAGTTCATCGATTTGGGAAAAAGTTCATAAATTTGAAAAAAGTTCATCGAATTTCAAAAGAAATCATCAATTTAAAAGAAAATTTTCAGGTATTTGCAAACAATTGGTCGAACCAGGATGAAAAAAAAGAAAACAGAAAAGGAAAAAAAGGAAAAAAGGAAAACGAAAAAAGAAAAAAGAAAAAAGGAAAAAAGAAAAGGGAAACGAGAAACGAGAAACGGGAGATGATATAATAAATTAAAGAGAAAGTTCACTTTAAACAGAGAAGGTTGCTAGATTGATCCCGCAAAAAAAAACTTGGTCTCGGGGGCGCAGGTTCGATTCAGCTCCTGCGCTCTTTCTTTTTGCAGGATTAAGACACAGAGAAGAAACCTCTAGATGGGCCGGCCCATCGCGGGAGCGCTGCAGGCGGCCGTTTGCGAAAACACTACTAACGGGCGCCTGCAACGCCAAATAGGAAATGCCTCTTAAGGTAGCATCAGGGCCGGCCCTAAAGTTTCGAGGGCCCCAGGGCGGACTCCAAGAGTGGGCCCAACGGCTGCAGTGGAGAAAATAGGAATTTCATAATTTGATATGGAAAAATTCTTCCCTTCAAAAAAACGCTATGGAAAAATTCTTGTAAAGCCATAAACTATAATATAATTTTCTGTTATAAATAGTGCTCCATCTCAAATTGTCTAGATACATCCATATGTATACAAATTTAAGATAAATAATTTGGGACGGAAGTTGTATTTGACATCTAATTGCTTTAGATTATCAGTACACTCCAAAAAATAAATTTATTCATAGCCTCCTTCTAACCTGGGCAACATGTTTGCAAAAACAGAATAGAGCACACCTCAACTTTGGAGTAAATTGGCAGCAATAATGTTGCACGGCGTTCGCCCGCTCTGTCCTCCGTGTGTGACGGGAAACGAATCCATGGGCCCTGAGTGAGTGAAGATTGCTAGATTGATCCCGCAAAAAAGAAAATACTCCGTAATCCGTAATCTGGACGGGAGTAGAAGATTGCTATTCCCTCCGTTTCAGTTTACAAGTTCTGCGCGTATACCTAGGTTGCCAATTTTATCACCCAAATATAAACTATATAACACAAAAATTATACTGTTTGAAAATAAAACATATGTAGTTTATATTGATATATTTTTTATAATATTTGATTTGTATTAGGTTGGTCAAATTGACGATTTAAGATACACGCATGCCTTGTAAACTGAGAGAAAAGGAGTAGATTGGGTTTGAAGAATTGAAGAAGCAATCAAACTAACAGCCACGGGAAAGGTCCTTCCCTCAGGAAAAAAACAGCCACGACTCGGCGCAAACACGTGCACACATTTTTTTTTGAGACAACGTCGTGAGGTTTTATTAATCGGTATATGTAATTTCTGAACGTTCGAATTTTACCATTAGATCCGAACGACATGGTAGCTATCAGATCCGCTTCTCGCGCGCGCAGAGATGTAGGAAAAAAAGAGAGCCCCGAAGTTATTGAACCCGCGACCTGTTTTTTAGGGTGCAGGTGCGCTACCGCCTGGACTATGCTCGTTTTCCCGTTTCTAACTTAGGTTCGCTAAATTTTATACTACTCTATTTCCGAGCGGGGAAAAGACGAGGAGGCAGACACACATGGACGAACTGATTTTGGAAGGATCAATGCATTGTGTTCGTACCTGCCGATGAGTAATTATAGAGAAATGAATGTTTCTCTTTCTGTAGAATTCGAACTCCAGTCGTCTTGTGTGTAAAGCGAGGAATATTTTTAGTTTTGACATATATGTTGGAGAGTACGATAACTTACACACCACAAATTTGGTAACTTACATATAAACACCATAATATTTTCTTTGCCCCGGATTTTTTGTTGTTAAAATTTAAGATCCAATGACTCACGCGCCAATACCTCCATAACCTTTTTTTACCTGAAAAAATTGATACAATATACCCCCCGCCATCGGTTTTTTCTATGTGAATAGTATGGTAACTGAGGAATCACGGACCTGATAACTTATGTGCCAACATCGTGATGACCTTTTTATTCACCAGAAAAATTTTGATAAAATATCCCCCCGATAACTTATGTGTGAATAGCATGGTAATTTACACACCGCATGCCTGATAACTTATATACCTCGGGCCTGATAACTTTGACGGGGGAGGTGAGTTTGTTAAAACATACAACGGTAAATAATATGGTAATATAGGCTATAGGACGTGATAACTTAGGTACAAACACCACAATAACTTTGACACGTAAAAAATGCTGTTGAAAATATACTCTGATAATTTTTTTATGTAAAGAGCATGATAATATAGGCTCCCAGTCCTGATAACTTAGGCACAAACAGCATGATAAGTTTAACCCATGAATAAATATTGAAAACATACCACTGATAACTTCTCGTGTAAATAACATGATAATATACGCTCCTGAATATGATTACTTAGATACAAACACCACAATAACTTTGACCCATGTAATAATATTGTTTGGAAACATACTCCAATAACATCTGTATAAATAACATGGTAATATAGGCTTCCGGACCTGATAACTTAGGTGCAAACACCAAGATAATTTTGACCTGTGAAAAAAGTTGTTGAAAACATACTCTGATAGCTTTTTGGGTAAATATCATGATAATATAGACTCTCGGTCCTGATAACTTAGTTACAAACACCACGACAACTTTGACCCGTGAAAAAAGTTGTTGAAAACATACTCCGGTAGGATCTGTGTAAATAATATGGTAATATACGCATAGCAGAGCTGATAGCTTATTTAGCCCAGACATGATAACTTTTGACCCGGATTTTTTTCGAAACATGTCAACACGGTATCTACTTTCGAGGGTCTCGTCAGGGCGGATTTTTTTTGCGAAAATATTTTGGATTGAACATGCGGTTTGAGCTTTGAAACATTTTGAAATTTCAAAATAAAGACTACGATGACATTAATTTTTCTGCACTTTTAGTGCATTTGCACGTGGGGAGAAAGTTGGAAGAAGTCATTTTTATGCCCTAAATTTGCCTATGTAAACATTGTCGTAACTTATCTAGCATAGATGTGATAACTTGCATACCCTAGGCATGGTAAATTTTTATCCGAAAAAAATTTGTGGAAACATATCAACATGGGGTCTAGTTTCGAAGCTCTCATCGCGACCATTTTTTTTGGTGAAGACGGTTTTCCAATCGGGGCGATGGTTTGAACTACAAAATATTTTGAAGTTTGAAAAAAAGAAAGAATCTAGAAGGACATCTGCTTTTTCGTCTTTTAGTGGATATATGCATGTTATTAGAGGAATGAGTGCACGTGAAAGGAAAATTAGTCATTCTAATACATGCATGTATATAATTAGAGTGAAGTAAGGATCGTTCTTGCCTATTGCTAAAATCCGAACGTTTGGTAGTTATAAAAGTCCTTTATTAATTCGTCACAATGTTTACAGAGATGGAAGGAAGGTTCCCGGGATGGCCTAACCAGACACGGCGACCACCACCGAGAGATAATGCATGCCTCGCTAAGTTGTGAGCTTCATAGTTGGAGCTCCTAAATTCATGTCTAAAACTACAAAAATCAAAAGATGAACAATGGGCTATAATTTCCTGAACAATTGCACCGTAGCTTGCAGAATTGTCCTTCTATAAATCTTCCACCACCACTTTGCAATCCGACGCAACTTCAATCCGCCGCAAATATAGATCGTCTGCCAGTGCCAGGGCTTCTCTAATGGCTAGAGTTTCAAGGGTCGGTGGATCTACAATGTTTCTGAAGCCAAAAGTCGAAGCACCGATGACCATACCTTCATGGTCTCTGCATATCACCCCAATAGACCCGAAGCCCTGCCTAGACACAGCCGCATAGACGTTCATCTTGGCATTGCCCGCCGTAGGGGGCAGCCACCTCCTTGGGCTCACTGTTCTCTGCGCCGTCACAACAGGAGTTTTGGCTTTGATAACCTGCAGTTCGCCCAAGTAGCTAGATATGAAACTATTCACCTAGTGGGGTGGTTGAAAGATGTTCTCATGGATGGCCTTCTGCCTGACTCCCCATATCGCCCAAAGTGAAACCACCAAGCGATCAAAGAGCTCCTTTGTTAATATTTCATGCATTGCAAACAACCAATCCTTCGGGTTCTCCTTGTAGGAGATATGCCCTAGAGGCAATAATAAATGATATTATTTATCTCCGAGTTCATAATTATGTTTATGTTCCATGCTATAACTGCTATGGTTCTCGAGTCTGCAATAACCACGAGGCTCGGAGGAAGACTCATATGCACGTGTGGAATAATAAACGGTAAAATGTATTCCTAGTCTGGCCTCTAAGACTAGCTCAAGTGTTGCATGATGGTTATGTTTTCCTGATCATGGGCATGTCTATGTCAGCAACCTTGAGGGCATAATGTTAAGAGAACATTTGTGTTGAATCGACCCGGCATGATGTTATGCTATGAGATTCATTCGTCACAAGTTTATTGGTACATAACACAGAGATGGTTAACGTTTGCATGATTCCTTAGACCATGAGAGTATCGAGTTTCTTCATGCTTGCTTCATGAACTTTGGGGTTTGTTAAACGCCATCCGTAATTGGGTGGCTATTACGGCGGCTTACGGGTTCATGGAAAAGTGTGTCAAGTAACTTGATAGCTCAAGATTGGGATTTGCTCCTCCGACGATGGAGAGATATCTCTGGGCCCTCTCGGTGTTACGGTATCCATCATCGTCTGGCCAGACACTTTGTGATTTGATCACGGGGATGCCGGAACACGATAACGAGAAAAGAGAACAATACCGGTAACGAGGTAACTAGCATAGTGGACAAGTTGTTGATCCACGGGAATGCCAACATGTCTCACCTCGGGTATTTGTAACATATCGCGAAGCAACAGGAATAGCACACGGCAACTGGAGGTTCACTCGAATATTTATTCGTGTGGGTATAGGGGTCAATATGGGTGTCCACGGCTCCGATGTTGATCATTGATCGGAAGGGGTTCCGGGTCATGTCTATACTTCACCGAACCTATAGGGTCACACACTTAAGGTTCATCTATCTGCTGAATACTAGACAGGGAGTCTGAGAGAAAATCACCGAAAAAGTTTCGGACACCGAAAAGTTTCGGACAGCGGAATCGTACCGCAGAGAGAGGTCATCGGATAAGTTTCGATGATACCGAAAAGTTGTTTTGGGATACACCATTAAGTCAAATTGGTTTCGGCACATGCCTGATAATTCTTGGAGGATGCCAGAATCATTCTGGAAGCTTTTGGAATTTTCTGAGATAAAAACCGGAAATGTTCTGGAGCTGCCGGAGCCACTTCAGATGCGTTTCGCAGATGAAAATCACTAAAACCGGAATTGTTTCGGAACGCGTTGAAAATCATTTTAGTGGGTACTGGAAATGTTCTTAGCCCACATAAATATTTTCAGTTCGATCAGACGCTGAAAAATGTCGTCGTGAATAGTGAAAATCAGCTTTATGGTTACTTTATGGAAAGCCACCTTTTGGGGCTTTGCTCCAAAAGATCTTGGGGATGACATGGATGGATAGGAGCCATTTTTTGGGCCCCTCATGAGGGTGTGGCCGGCCACATGGGGTATCCCCCCTTGGGGACCCTCTTGTTCCTTGGTTTCACTCCTAGGTCCTTGTGGAAGGACTTCATTCATGTGCATTTTGGGTTTTTTGTGAAACTACCCTACCCCCTTGGGATTTCCTATAAATAGAGGTGGAGGGGCAGCCCTCCACACTCATCCCTTGCTCTCATACACATGCCATGTATTATCTGGCTTCTTCTCTCCCTCCCACGAAAAGAGTTTCGTAGAGCCGTAAGGCTGTCTGGGTTCCGGCAGGAACTAGTTCTGGACGGCGAAGCCCTGCCGGATAGATGACACCGTATGTGTGCAACTCTGTAGAGAGATCGTAGTTTCGGTCTTAGTTCGTGAGTGCCTCCCGAAGGGCTGTCCGTGTGACCGTCCGAGTTTCGAAGGTCCTCCCGAAGGGCTGTCCGAGTGACCGTTCGAGTTTCGAAGGTCCTCCCGAAGGGCTGTCCGCGACACCGTCCGGGGGGCTGTTCGACCGCCTCCTGGAGGGCTGTCTGAGGAGCAGATGAGGGTATACATCCTCGCGGTTGGGAGGTTGTAAATCCTAGCTGCGGGGATCTGCACCGCCGATCGTCATCGACTCTACTTCCCGCTGCACTACGAGTCGGTAACGAAAAAGATCAAACCATGTATGCAGTCTCCATAGTGGTCCTGGGCTGGTGCGTAGGTCGGAAAATTTTTGTTTTCTGCTGCGTTCCCCTACAGTGGTATCAGAGCCAGGTTATGCGTAGATGCAGGTTTCGATCTAGAATACATGGAGATGTATGCGTATTGCATAATATAATTAGGTAGTAGATGAGATCTATTGCTGAAAATTATTTATGCGGGTGACAGATGAAATCTGTTACCCGAGGTTCTTGTTGCTTCCCTAGAATTTGCGTTTGCTCAATCTCGAGACAGCATGGTGGAATTTGACAAAGTTCTGGCAATCCGTGATCCTGATTGATCATGGAAGTGCTATCAGTTCTTTGGGTTCTGCCGTAGTCAAAAGAAAGATGAAATTCGCAGATGAAAGGGCATTGCAGATATTATCTGCATGGGGGTCATGCGTATGACGAAGTTTAGTATGGGGCTCGAGATTTAATTATCTCGTGTTTCATACACCCCGAGATGTTAATGTAGCAACTTGAATAATCATACTTGATGATAAAACGTTGGTAGCTGCGGTTTAAGTCAAAACCTTAGAAGCCACGTAAAATAAAATTTTGCATAAACCTATTAGAGGCGTCTAACTTGGTTTTGCAGGATGTGCATGTGATGTGGTATAGCAGTGCTCATACTAATTCGATTATGTATGAGATGACTATATGATGTAATTTGATTAACATGACCTGCGTGTCATGATTCAGCATGATGGCTGGAGCCATATGATTGCACTTTAATGACCTGCGTGTCAACCTTGTTGTAATGCATTATTTTGTTAGCTATAGAGATAGCAATATTATCTGGTGCATCAACAAGGTGGTGACAATCTTCGCAAAGGTGAACACCGACGCGAATGCCGAAGACGAAGAAATGAAATACTTCTCCGTCAGAAAGGGCTATACCATATCATGCTATTATGAATTGCCTGAGATGTTTATCCCTTATGATGCACCCTTCTTGATTGCGCGGTAGTCGCTTTTATTAGGGTGATCTCTCACTTAAAATATCAAGTAGTTAGTGTTCTCCCAAGTGTAGCACCGTCACGGCACCTATCTTTTCGGGGTGCGCCATGGATGCATGGGTACGAACGACTAGAGAAGTGTGAGGCGGGTGAGGTCAGACCTCGCAGCAAGATCACTTGGTTGTCTTGACGTTCATGGCAGGATCGTCCTGAGCTCGGAACACATGCATCGAAAGATGAGCAAGAGTCACATAGAGATGTGATCGGCAAGTTGGCCTACCGATTAAAATTCCCGTTATGAGATGATGATTCTATGGCGATGAATTGAAGTCTGGATCTTGTATCACTCAAAATTAATTGTGAGAGATATTGATTTGAGTGGGAGCGCACTGTTGAATTAACATGTTTAATTCTCAGTGCAATTAATTATGAACACTGTCTAAGTGTTTCTTGCAAAATAGTTGTAGAATAATGGTTCGCGTTTCCACCTTCCCTATTAAAATTGAATAACTGTTAAATATCTGGTTAAAACTTCACGATTGGTAACGTAATATGAGGATTGTCCTCAAAAGTGCCGAGAAGGACTTTGTCCTATCGCATGCTTTCCGTATCCTCCCGCTAAAGCTATGGATCATGTGACTCTCGTCCTTTGATCCAAAAGCTATAATTCCGTTTCAGTCAAGTGCAATATGTTTTCTTCCATGAAACCCAAACTTCGAAAGTTGGGATAGTTATATGATATTCATGGAACTGAAAATTATTTTCAGATACAAACAAAGTAATGTTTGTTTGCAAGTATTAGTAAAAGTGTTTACTATGCATTTGACTGTTGGGAAAGGGATCCAGAAGAACGCCTGTCATATAATGAAAGGTGAATAAAACAACAACTTAAAGATAAAGGAAGTGTCCAAAGGGTGTTAGTATGACTTACACGCCTAGGAAGTCCGGGGCTAATGCCTCTCTTAAGTTGGGTGCTTCTTCTGAGAGTAGGAGAAATACTAAAAGTTAAACTGCTAGAAGTATAAAGGCAAAAGGAAAGAAGACTGGAATATCTAGCTCATTTATGAATGTCATACAAGTTTTTGATGTATAGAAGGCTGGTCAAAGATATAGTTCTTGCGAATTATGGTTAAACATGTTAATCACTAATTCTTGGGTATTGTGAGTTCATCACAAAAATGCCCGCTCGATTGCAGGCTGTTGCAACTCGATGTAAGAACTACTATGGCATGAAAGACTAGCTAGAAATGAGGTTAAGGTATACACATGGAACATAGTAAATGTTACTATACCTTCCATCGGTGTATTGCCGTCTGTATTTATTTTCATAATTCATTTAGAGTTTTACAAACTCTATCCCATTGCATAAGGCATCTTGCAAGAAGGTTGTTCATAAGAGAACTTTTTATGTTCGATGTTATGAATAACACAAGGGCCATACTTTCATTATGAATGAGATGTATGTTATGAATATTGATAATAATACAATACCTCTAGGTTTACTTTTCATAATTCATTTTAGAGTTTCATACACTCTAGCCCATTGCACAATGTTTGTTGCAAAAGAGTTGTTCATAAAAACAACAATTGTTGTTAAGTATTATGAATAACATAAGGGCCATACTTCCATCATCGATGGGACGTATGTTATGAATATTGAGGGTAATATGATACATCCATAACACTGACGCTAAATGTCGCAAGACTAAAAGAATACCACACAAGTGTGGCACTACATTTGGTCACATTGGAGAAACCCGCATGGAAAATTCCATTATGATGGATTTTGAAGTCTTTTTGATTTTGAATCATCTGACACTTGCAACTTTCCTCCGAAAAGTGAAGTGACTAAAATACCGTTCACAGGCCATAAGGAACGAACAACAAACATATTAGTGATCATACATTTGATGTGTGTAGTCCGATAAGTGTTGTTAGTGGTGGATTTATTTATCTTCAGAAATGACTCAAGTAGATATATGGATATTTACTTGATGAGACGTAAGTCTGGATCTTTTGAAATCATTCGAAAGGTTCTCAAAAATGAAGTAGAAGTTATTGTAGCAAGAAAATTATGTTTCTGCAATTTGATTGCACAAAGGAATATTTGAGTTACATGTTTAGCGAATGTCTGATGAGTTGTGAAAGGGGTTTCATAACTTGCACCTCCCGGAACACCACTGCAAGTGGAAAGTCCGTGGAGATGTAATCAAACCATTTATGACATGGTAAGGTCAAAGATGACATAAATAAATTTGCCATTATCCCTTTTAAAGTGATGCTTTAGAGACTGCGGCTTTTACACTGAAAAGAGTTACATCGGGTCTGTTGAAATGAAGCCATGGTATGGTACGCCCAACCATGTTATATCTTTTCTTAACATTTGGAATATGGGGCTTGTGTAAAAGGTTACAAACCTATTCCAAATCATACAAGTGCTACTTTGTAGGTTATACCAAAATGTTGGGTATTCCTCCCTCACTATACCGAGGCAAATAGTTTTGCCGCGAAACGGTGTGCTTTTAAAGAGAATGGTTCTTTCAAAAAGGTGAGTGGGAGAATAGTGCAACTCGACGAGATAAACAGTATCTAAGTCATCAGATCAAAGGAAAGAGACCTTGGAAGTAATTCCAGAGTTTCCTACTGCGACTGATACGGAAGTCTCTACAATAAAATGTATGAACTTCGGTCGAACTTGCAGCTGAACCACGTAGGCAAGGCTCGTGCAAACCTCTCAGGTGCGCAAACGAGATATTGTTGTTAGACAACATTATACCTACGATACACAAGGAAGCGTTGATGGGCCCTGACTCCGGAATTGGCTAAATGCCAATACAACCCAAGTTGGTTTCCATATAAGTGATTCAAGATTAAAACCTTGATACACCTTTCGGAAGACTTAGAGTCTAACGAATATTTATGGAACTTAAAACTGATATGGATAAAAATGTTTTATCCATAAAGCTCGACTTGTTGAAATAACAAGTTCAAGAGTTGACTACGATGAGGTTGTTTTCATCGTAGCGATGCTTAAAGTCGGTTCGGGTTGAACTAGCAATTAATACATATTTCAATCATGAGATATGAAACATGGATAATAAAAGGATTTCCATCTGATGGAAATGAAAGCTAGGACTTGTATATGATACAGTCCAAAGTAACTTGTCGATCCAGAGGATGCTAGTAGGTATGCAAACTTCAGAGTTCCAGCAATGGACAGAAGAGAGCAAAATGGAGTTGGAATCTTCGTGTTTTGATGAAATGGTCAAAGGGGTTTTGACTTCATCAATGGGTAACGAAGATGCTTGTAATTCAAGAAAGTAAGTGGGAGCGTAATAATATTTCTAAAAACCTTATGTGCTTGGCACATTGGTAATTGGAAA
Organism: Triticum aestivum; assembly: GCF_018294505.1. Taxonomy (NCBI): domain Eukaryota; kingdom Viridiplantae; phylum Streptophyta; class Magnoliopsida; order Poales; family Poaceae; genus Triticum; species Triticum aestivum. Next base: position 108,479,661 of record NC_057814.1, on the reverse strand, counting down.
TAAATTTCTTGACACGAATTAGGACTTCATTTGAAAATAGTTTTTCGATGAAGTGCTTAGGCTAAATAGCCTCAATATTAGGCATGATGATCTATGGAGATAGATTTACCTAATGGGGCTAAGCAATGAATACATATTGACAAGATGCTAAAACCTTTTAGCATTTAAAACGCCAAGGAGTGATTCTTGCCAAAGTCACATGGAAGGAGTTTTTGCAAGACTCGGTGTCCCAAAACACTGATGAGTAAAATACATGATGCAGATTCCACACACTTTTGTGGTTGGATTAATCATGTATTCCATGGTATGTAGAACAACCAGATATGTCCGATACTCCCAAGGTGTTGCGAGTATGGATACTAAAGTGATCAAAGTACTGATCGTGGGACAACAGTGAAAGATGTCATTGAGTACTAGAGTAAGTACTGATGATATGTTTTCTTGCAAGCGGAGATCATGAAGAGTTCGTTGTAAAATGTTACATCGATAGTCTTCATCTTTTCACCGTGCGATTTTCGATTTAAGTTAAGGGTTTTGTGTAACACACAATGTGGTGGCACAGTTAGTTGGAACTTGTTCAAACTAGTTACTGTGGTGAATTCTATAACAAGGGCTAAGTATGTTGACGCTTTAGAAGCGACAAAGAAGATGTTGAATCATATAGTTCATTCATGAACTTAGTATAGTTCCAAGATGGCTTTTGACAATGGGACACTACTGCAGGTAGTTGCTCCATAACTCAGTCTGAGGAATCCAGGTTCGACCTGTGATTCACATACATACAAAGCCAAGTCCACACAAAATATGAATTTTTGTGAAAACGTGAAAACGCGAGGACATGCAAAGATACACACGGAACTGAAGTCGTCAGATCCGTTGGACATCAGGCTATACCACAAGCGAAGCATATTTACACCGGTGTGCCACAGGTGTAAAGTGCATTAGCATTAACTAGATTATTGACTCTAGTGCAAGTGGGAGTCTGTAGGAGATATGCCCTAGAGGCAATAATAAATGATATTATTTATCTCCGAGTTCATAATTATGTTTATGTTCCATGCTATAACTGCTATGGTTCTCGAGTCTGCAATAACCACGAGGCTCGGAGGAAGACTCATATGCACGTGTGGAATAATAAACGGTAAAATGTATTCCTAGTCAGGCCTCTAAGACTAGCTCAGGTGTTGCATGATGGTTATGTTTTCCTGATCATGGGCATGTCTATGTCAGCAACCTTGAGGGCACAATGTTAAGAGAACATTTGTGTTGAATCGACCCGGATTGATGTTATGCTATGAGATTCATTTGTCACAAGTTTATTGGTACATAACACAGAGATGGTTAACGTTTGCATGATTCCTTAGACCATGAGAGTATCGAGTTTCTTCATGCTTGCTTCATGAACTTTGGGGTTTGTTAAACGTCATCCGTAAATGGGTGGCTATTACGGCGGCTTACGGGTTCATGGAAAAGTGTGTCAAGTAACTTGATAGCTCAAGATTGGGATTTGCTCCTCCGACGATGGAGAGATATCTCTGGGCCCTCTCGGTGTTACGGTATCCATCATCGTCTGGCCAGACACTTTGTGATTTGATCACGGGGATGCCGGAACACGATAACGAGAAAAGAGAACAATACCGGTAACGAGGTAACTAGCATAGTGGACAAGTTGTTGATCCATGGGAATGCCAACATGTCTCACCTCGGGTATTTGTAACATATCGCGAAGCAACAGGAATAGCACACGGCAACTGGAGGTTCACTCGAATATTTATTCGTGTGGGTATAGGGGGTCAATATGGGTGTCCACGGCTCCGATGTTGATCATTGATCGGAAGGGGTTCCGGGTCATGTCTATACTTCACCGAACCTATAGGGTCACACGCTTAAGGGTCATCTATCTGCTGAATACTAGACAGGGAGTCTGAGAGAAAATCACCGAAAAAGTTTCGGACACCGAAAAGTTTCGGACAGCGGAATCGTACCGCAGAGAGAGGTCATTGGATAAGTTTTGATGATACCGAAAAGTTGTTTCGGGATACACCATTAAGTCAAATTGGTTTCGGCACATGCCTGATAATTCTTGGAGGATGCCAGAATCATTCTGGAAGCTTTTTGGAATTTTCTGAGATAAAAACCGGAAATGTTCCGGAGCTGCCGGAGCCACTTCAGATGCGTTTCGCAGATGAAAATCACTAAAACCGGAATTGTTTCGGAACGCGTTGAAAATCATTTTAGTGGGTACTGGAAATGTTCTTAGCCCACATAAATATTTTCAGTTCGATCAGACGCTGAAAAATGTCGTCGTGAATAGTGAAAATCAGCTTTATGGTTACTTTATGGAAAGCCACCTTTTGGGGCTTTGCTCCAAAAGATCTTGGGGATGACATGGATGGATAGGAGCCATTTTTTGGGCCCCTCATGGGGGTGTGGCCGGCTACATGGGGTATCCCCCCTTGGGGACCCTCTTGTTCCTTGGTTTCACTCCTAGGTCCTTGTGGAAGGACTTCATTCATGTGCATTTTGGGTTTTTTGTGAAACTACCCTACCCCCTTGGGATTTCCTATAAATAGAGGTGGAGGGGCAGCCCTCCACACTCATCCCTTGCTCTCATACACATGCCATGCATTATCTGGCTTCTTCTCTCCCTCCCACGAAAAGAGTTTCGTAGAGCCGTAAGGCTGTCTGGGTTCCGGCAGGAACTAGTTCTGGACGGCGAAGCCCTGCCGGATAGATGACACCGTATGTGTGCAACTCTGTAGAGAGATCGTAGTTTCGGTCTTAGTTCGTGAGTGCCTCCCGAAGGGCTGTCCGTGTGACCGTCCGAGTTTCGAAGGTCCTCCCGAAGGGCTGTCCGAGTGACCGTTCGAGTTTCGAAGGTCCTCCCGAAGGGCTGTCCGCAACACCGTCCGGGGGGCTGTTCGACCGCCTCCTGGAGGGCTGTCTGAGGAGCAGATGAGGGTATACATCCTCGCGGTTGGGAGGTTGTAAATCCTAGCTGCGGGGATCTGCACCGCCGATCGTCATCGACTCTACTTCCCGCTGCACTACGAGTCGGTAACGAAAAAGATCAAACCATGTATGCAGTCTCCATAGTGGTCCTGGGCTGGTGCGTAGGTCGGAAAATTTTTGTTTTCTGCTGCGTTCCCCTACACTCCTCTCCTCGCTCTAGCATTTGGTGCACCGACTCGTCAGGTGCCAGCGCCCATACACTTGCAGACATAGGACATGAAATCAGTGCATCTTTCCATGTGTTCATGTCTCCACAGAGCAGGCAAGTATTTTCGGTTGCCATGTGATGATGCTCCAACACAGTCCCGGTTGGCATTGACCGCCGGGCTAGTCGCCGTAGAAACATGTTGAGCTTTGAGGGGACTTGAATGTGCCAGATCATGGACCAGTTGTTGGTTTCGCACACGTGCACACATGATCCGTAATCTGCAACGCATTGAGCTATGTGTGCTTTTATTGGGCTTCTAATCTAGTGCACATCACGGATGGGCCTCTCCGGCCATTTTTGTTTTCGATCAGTATTGGGCTCGTACGACTGTACCAAGCCTTTAGCTGCCCTGGCCCAGGGCCTGCCCTGGGTAGCATCAATACCAGCAATGATGTAATATGAATCATTCGAGCAGACTTACTTAGGGCCCGTTCGGAAGCAGTCCACGGGCTGGCTTCCGAAAATTGGTCAGAGAAGCCGCACCGAATGGCTCCGCTTCAAGAAGCTGGTAAAGAGTGCCTATAAGCTATGTGCAGCTGGAGAAAACACGGAAGGAGGGGGTGTTGGAGCAAGTTCCACGATTTCTGGAAATCTGAATAGCATAGCGGATGACTCCTGGAAGAGAATTTGGAAGCCGCCCTGTCCTAGGAATATCCAAATGTTCACATGGAGGCTGAAACATGAGTCCCTAGCGCTACGTACTACGGTTGCACGGAGGGGTATTCCCATAGAGGATACCAAATGCTTATTTTGCAGCAGAGGGGAGGAGGATGGGGCTCACCTTTTCATCAAATGTAAGCTTGCAAAGGAGGTTTGGCGAGACCTGGCTCTGGAAAAGGAAAGGAGCGATCTGGAGAAGATTGAGGGTGTGCATGCAATGTTTGATTACATCTGGGGGTTGCATGAAAATAAAAGGCTTCATATTCTCACTTTCTGGTGGCTTTGGTGGGCGAATAGAAACAAGGCAAGGGAGGGTGAGTTACCTTTCACAGCGGGGAAGTGGCAAGAAGAACGAGGAGCAGTGTCCTCGAGTACGTGCAGATCTTCTCCTCCAAGGGCCACGGCCCGAAGCCAGACAAGTGGCGCCCTCCTACTGAAGATGTCTATAAAATCAATGTGGATGGTTCAGTCGTTCCGGGACAGCAGCATGCAGGCTGGGGCATAGCAGCGAGGATCGCGGATGGCTCTCTGGTGCATGCGCGAGCGGGACGACAGGAGCACACGGCAGATGCTTTTGCAGCTGTGGTGGCCGCCATGGCTCATGCAATCACAACCGCAGCTGAGCTTGGTATGATCAGGGTGGAGTTCGAAACAGACTCTCAACTACTGGCTGAAGCTCTGGATGTGCGCAAAGTGGATTCTTCGGCATACGCGGTTGCTTTAGAGGACATGAAATACCAACTTAAGTTGTGGTTCTCCTTTTTTTCCATCTCTGTCTGTAGACGTAATGCGAACTCAGTGGCACATGAACTTGTCAATATTAATCGCCTTTGTGAACCAGACCAATGTTTGGTCTGGGAGTCCGATGTACCTGCCCGTGTGGGCGAATGTGTTGTGGGTGATATGCCTCATCACAGTTAAGTAATGAAGCAATGCTTTCCCTAAAAAAATTTATCGCGGAGACGAGAAGCTGGGCTGGCGCAGCTTCGCGAAAAGCAGAATCGGGAGTTGCTCAAAATTACGGTGCTAATGCCACCGCGAAGTATACCGAGTCGAATCGTTTTCCTCGACCTGGTGGCTCGAGTCCTCTTCTCGTACAGAAATGAATGCCCACGCTCCTCCTCTGCTCTCGCAACCCTAGCCACCGCCCCGTCGCCGGCGTGCCTCCGCGCCGTCGCGCCGCCGTCCGCCGCCGCCTCTACGCATCGCCCCGCAAGTCTCCGTCCATCGCCGCTCGCAGCAGCCGCCCAACGTCCCCGTGATGTCGTCTCCCCATCTGCCGCCACTCCTTCCGTTGGTCGCCGCCGGCAGCCGCACCAAGTAGAGCTCCTGGACGGGCCTGGCCGCAAGATCCACGGCAGAGAAGTCGTTCCCCCAGCTCAAGGTGAGCAGCCACCTCCCCCCTCTTGTAGTACTCTGATTCAGCCTAGTTCGTGTTCTGTCTGTAGCCCCAATTTCTTGTGATATGAAACTGATGTGTGCACCTTTTTCGTATATATGTGTAGTGCAGTCTGTAGTGCTATGAATTGATTTCAGATCAAGTCAAGAATTTCCCTGCAGTCTGTAGTGCTACGAACTACTCTTGGAGGAGCCTGCAGCAAGATCCACGTCAGAGAAGCTGTTCCCCCATCTCATTGAGCAGCCCCCTCCCCCTCTTGTACCACTCTGTTTCAGCCTGAATTTGTGCCTACTGTATGTGGCCAGCCCCAATTGTTTGTGAGATGGTACACTTCTCGCTTCTACTGTATGAATTGGTTTGTACAGTTCTAGTCAGATCAATAATTTTATTATGTTGGTAGTACATGTTCTTGCTGCTGATTGTTTGTGAGAGGCACGCTGATTGTTTGGTACAGTTCTAACATCTGGTGAATTTAGAAAATTTGAATGTTTTGTATAATTCTAGCACTTGTACTATCATAAAGTGCTCTATGTATAGGTAAGAACTGCTCTCTGTACACGATAAATCGCAGCAAACAAAGCAGAAAAATAAACATGTCCTGTCCAAAATCTGGCCTGCACTTCCCCACCGAACTGGGCCTTCAAACATGGCCCACTGCATGGCCGAGCAGGCTTTAGCCTGGTTTCCTGGGCTACCAGCCCATGCCTGCGATAGGAGCCGCAGCCAGCGAGCCGAACGGATCGCTCCTCCTCCTGGCTCGCTCGATGAGAAGCTGGAGCCAGCGATTTTTGGAAGTTAGAGCACTTCCGAACGGGCCTTTAGGGCCAGTTTTTGGTGGCTTTTTTGAGCTTCCAGAATAAACTGCCTCCTATCCAGCTTATTCTAGAAGCCCAACTGATTTTTTTTAAAGTTTAATAGTCAAGTCTTAATTAGTTGGCTTCTCAAAAAATAAATTTGGTTGGGCTTCTAGAATAAACTGGAAATTTCCAGCTTATTCTAGAAGCCAGCAAAAGAACTGGGCATTAGTATGACCTCCTTGCCTCTCCGTCTTGAATTAGTTGAGTCAGATTTTTAGTACTCCCTTCATTCCAAATTACTCGTCGTGGCAAGTTACAAAGCCCGCAATTTAATTGGTTCAGAGCAGATTGGGCATGGACCAAGAAGGCCATTGATAGCAACCGGTAGACGAGGGGTTCCTCAGGTTACCCATCCCAAGACGCTTGGTTGTGAGGTCTGCCAAGTTGAGCACGCCGACGTTGTACCTCCCGTCCTCCCTGTCGGCGTCCACGTACGAGCTCGCGACGTACATGCAGTTCCTCCGCACCCCGTTGAGCCCATCGGCCTCGACGCAGAACGCGCGGAGGTGGTCGACGAACACGGCACTGTCGCCGATGTCAGTGACGTCCCCCCAGCTCATGGGCATCCGGCGCCGGTCCGTGCGGAAGGCCCTGCAGAGCTCCTCTGAGCCGTAGTATGCCGCCGGAAGTAGGAGCTACGACCTCACGATCACGAGGAGCCCGTCCGACGACACGACGAGGGTGGACTGGGTCCTGCTCCCACCCAGGTGCTCGGGTATCTGCAGCGTCGGTGGGTTCACTGGTAGAAAATGGGCCTTTAGTCCCGGTTCGCAAAGGCCTTTAGTCCCGGCTGTGCAACCAGGACTAAATATGTGCGACTAAAGGCCCCCCTCTTTAGTCGCGCCTCTTACGAACCGCGACTAAAGGCCCGTCCACGTGGGCGCCAGGAGTCCGTCGGGGCGGAGGACCTTTAGTCCCGGTTCTCGTGGCTAACCGGGACTAAAGGCCTCCTCCGCAGGTTTAGGGTTTTAGCCCCCCTAAACCTGGTTTCTTTGCGAATTTTTTTAATTTTTTTTATTTTCAAATTTCTGAATTATTTTAACCTCTAATCTCTAATCACCACCCCTCATCACTGCTCAATTTATCCTCTAATCTCTAATCACCCCTCATCATTCCAAATCATCTAACTTCCCGGACGATCACCCATCCTCTCACTACTCCAGCCTGAGCACGCTTAACTTCCGGGTTCTATTCTCCCTCGTTTCCAAGTCTGCACTTGTTGTTTTCCTGACAATAGTAGGATGTCAATTCTATTAACCCTCAGGAATTTAGCTTGAGCATGAAGTGACACATTTCACTGTTTGAGTTTGAAACTATTGTTTAAAAAACAATATTTATTTAGTAACACTAATATTTCTGGAATAATTAGTTTGACCATTGTTTGACCACAGTTTGACCAGATTTGACCAAAATTTAAAAAAACTAAAATAATTATTTAGTAACACTAATATTCTAGAATAATTAGTTTGACCATTGTTTGACCATAGTTTGACCATAGTTTGACCACAATTTGAAACTTTTTGAATTTTTTTGCCTCTCCAGATCTTAAAAGCCCCGCATCTTTTTTTCTGTTAGGTTTTTGAGGATTTTGAAAATGTTTAACGGGGTTGCCCCGGTTAAATTCGGATGTAACTTTTCGAGTAGATGATTTTTCATATAATTTTTTTTCATCCGAGTTCGTATGCAAAAGTTATGCCCATTTTAAGAAATTCCAGAGAGATTTTGCAAATAAAGTCGAAATTCATATTTGTTAATTTTCCCAACAACTAGACCACATATCACATGAGAAACTTATTTTATTTTATTTTTTTTGACATTTCCATCATTTTCTTTTGGTTTTTCTAAAACTGAAAAGGCGATCCGGGGGGGTAGAGTTTGATGGGCCCTTTAGTACCGGTTGGTCTGGCCAACCGCGACTAAAGGCCTTCGGGCCAGCCTGAGGACCTTTAGTCCCGGTTGGCCAGGCCAACCGGGACTAAAGCCCCTCCCGTCCGCCAGCTGTCGACCGAGCGCGCTGGGCTCAGATAGTTCGTCGCGGGTCTCCTCCCGAACCGTGACTAAAGACCCCTTTGGTCGCGGTTCAATTATTTTGGGGACTAATGAAGGCGTATGTAAGCCTCTTTTTTTGATCGCTGCAGTGACGGCGAAGGTTTTGCTCGCCACGGTGACCGTCCTGCGCCAGTGAAGGGGTGCAGCAGCATGGCCGACGAGTAGTAGCCCAGGGCAAGCGTCCAGGCTTGCGGCGACGCGAACAGTAAGGGGCGGCAGCTCGCGGCGGGCACGTGGATCTTGGTGATGCTGTCATCGACGAGTGACCAGAGGCGGCGGTCGACGGGGCGGGGCCACTCTACGTCTCTACGAGTCCCGGGCAGGCAGGAGGAGCAGCGGGGCGCGCGTGCGATGGCAGACGGCGGGCACCTCGTAAGCCGAACGCCAGGACGGGCACACGGTGCGGAAGCGCGCAAAGTCGTCGTGCTTACCGATCCTGTCGGCGATCGCCGTTAAGAGCTCGGCCGGCAGGTCGGTCCAGCTCATCGTGGTGTCCGTCCGTGCCGGCAGCGGCAAGGCGTCGTCTTGGATTGGTCGAATGATGCACGGGGGCAGAAAGAACGGACCTAAATCGTGGCTCGCTTTGTTCGTTTCTGGCTGGACTCACTCGGAGCTGCAAACCGAAGAGACGAGTGTCATGTGACTCACATGACACTCATCTGATGTGAGTGTGACACGCCGTGTTTCATTGTCTGCGTTTTTCTCTGAACCGAATTCACTACAGAAAAACTCTCGACGCGCCGAGTGTTACCTGTCGGATACTCAGCAGACCCTAGCGTGCCCCAACGCTACGATTGATCTAGACCCTTCACCAGCTACACGACGGGCAGATTCATTTACATACATGTCGACATTCGTCCATGATTTTTGATTTGATCGGCTGATTAGTAGGTGATTAGGGTACGACGGTGAAAGATGTGGTCTGTTGGGAAGGGGAAGGCCAGTTTCGTCAAGCAAGGACGGCTGATTAGTGATGGTGCACCGATCCGCAATAGTCTGTTCGGGTAGCAATTGATCCTGGGCTGTCGAAGATATTTTGAGAGGTGCTCTGCTGCATGATCGATCGATGGTGGACGACCATTCTCTATTCAGTTCATTGTTCGTGTCAATTGCGGATTGGACTAGCTAGATTTATGTGCCGGCAAAGGCACCAGCATGCATGTGTCACGTTACTAGGCTGGCAACTGGCCAACATATTTCACTTTTCCGGGAAAATTAAGCACCCATCGATCAGTGGCGAAGCCACGTACAAGCTGGATAGTCAATTGACTACCCAACTTTTTGATAAAACTAGCATATAGATGCAGAAATATTGAAACAAATTGTATAAATTCATACAGTTTTAAATTGACTACACAAGACAACATTTCTGGCACCGCCACTGCCATCGATCACGTTTATACGAGGGTGCACCGGAGGGAAGGGTGTTCCGTGTAGCCAATGTAGGAAACTATTCGTTAATTTTAAAATGTTCATGAATGTTAAAAGCGTTCAGAAATTTTAAGAAGTTTGCAAAATTAATTTCTTTAGTCAAATTTAAAAAGTTAATGGATATAAAAAAAACGTTAAGAAATAAAAAACCAAACAAAACTGAGTGAAAATAAAAACAGAAAAAAGGAAGAAGAAAACCTGTGGAAAGCTACTGAAAACCGGTTTGAGAAGTTACATGGGCCGGTCCACATAAGTTCATCTCTTCAACAAGCATGATTGACAAAGGGCGCCTGTAAATACTAGGACAAAAATGTTCTTATATTTTTTATATGGGATGGAGGGAGTAGTAAATGCCACTATGCTAGTGAATGGAGCCGTGCACCCACAACTGCATCACCCCACGCTACAAGACTAGTGCAATGTGTAGCATGTTGTAAATTACAACTACCCTGTTCTAGAATAACTTAGGGCAGATGCAAATCCCTTGATTCTCACGCAAGGAGATAAATACCAACAATTAGGATAGAAGGGAGTAATGCAGTAGATATAATTTTTTCACGTTGATTTCATCACTATATATATGCGAAGCTAGCTACTATGAGGTGTAGATTTTTTGCACCCCAAGAAACATTGTACGCTTGAGTACAATTGAGTCAATGACCGTGTGACCCTCGTATATCATTGGATTGTTGAAACACATCAAAGCACACTTCAGTTGCTCTTCTTATAAACTGGGGGGAGAGAGACAATGAATTTACTTGCTTTTTGATGGTATGTTGTCCACGCAAATATGTGCCAGTGAAATAGACGTTTATTTTCAAATGCGATGAAAACCTTGCAACTATTTTCTTCTAGTGCACATAGTGGGAGTAGGACTAGGAGGCAGCGGAGATTACAATAGCACATCTGGACTGTTTGCAAGGTTCAAAATTTTAGCGTGCCAGAGTGCAAAACAAAAGCCACGGTATCAATATTTGAGGAGACTGAGCGATCAAAATCCATGGCACATAGACCGGGTCGTACATGCTTGTGAGCTTGGTTTGGTAGGGAAGCCATGCGCCTAGTTCGGCCCAACGAATCATCTTCGGCTAGCACGAGATAAGATATGTGTGGGATTTTCATCCTCAAAAGCGTTTACGCCATCAGGCACTAGGCACACCTGTTGGAAGAAGGAGCCGCCCATCTTTTCGGCACTTCTCTACTTGGAACATCTGGCTGCTACTGAAAATGCTTAACATCATTTATATGCCTTCCCTGTCAGTTAAACATTGTCACACTAGAGAAAAGCTAAGTCATCTGATGCATAAAGCACACACAGGATTAGAAAAGATTTAAGATGGCATATATGGCATCCGCCAAAAAAAAAAAAAATCGCAGATACATCACATGTGAAAGGACCAATGAATTTCTCTTTGTTGTATCTTTTCAACATTTATAAGATTGGGTACGAAAACAATAAAAATGTAAGTAGATATTGAACATTCATCCCAATTTCAACTACGAAAACCAACACTAGGTATGCTATCAGAAGGTTGGTGGAAAAGGACAATATGATTTAAGATTAATATGTTGCACCCAAGCTTCTTATTTAACACGACTTTACTTGGCCCCAAAATGACATGGCAGTACATTTAGCAACTTGTGTTACAACAGTCTTATACTCCCTCCGTTCCATAATGTAGTGCATATAGATTTTTTTAAAGTCAAATTTTGTCAACTTTGACGAAATTTATAGAGAAAACTGTTTACATCTATAATATCAAATATATATAATATGAAACTACGTCTTATAATGAATCCAATGGTCTATGTTAGGCATTCTAGACGTAATTTTTTTCCTCCACAAACTGGGTCAAATTGGTGAGGTTTGACTTTTCAAAATATCTATATGCACTCCATTATGAATGAGGGAGTAGTATGCTACAATTTAGCCTTTGAGATATAACATACAAATTTGAATTCAATATTTTTTGCGGCCTTGGCTAGACTTTTCTTACCCACCCATGGAGGTCACTTTTGAATGCATCCTCATGCAACAAGTGACATCCTAGGATTGAGTGTGCCCCCCACCCCCATCCCAATGCGTGGCACCCTCGCCACTTGTTACACTTAGGGGAAGGTCTCCCAATGGGAAGGAAGGTCTACGTTTTCTTTGCTTCTGTACTAGACTCAAAAAATACATTCACTTTTGAACGAGGGGTCCTAGTTATGTGATAAGTGCATTGGTGGAAATATTTTCAACAATAGGTCCTATCTTTACATGTTTCAGCGAAAGTTTTAAGACATTTTTGCACTACCGCCTCACATCTCCGAATTAATGGCATTGTCATATCTACATGTTTTGCAGTGCCCTTACATGTAATGCATTTAAATGTAGTGTCTTCTGATGTACTTTCGTTAGTTGTATGTACTGTGTTTAGATGTGCAGCAATATATTCAGGTAAGTGTATTCTCCAAACTACTAGTTATTTGTTTAGGATAAAAAAAGCCCAATGGCCTTCCTGGTTGCTTTCCAAGGCGACCAACCAAGAGCCCCCCTTCCCCGGTGCCCTCTGATAACCCACAAGTATAGGGGACTGTCTGTAGACTTTTTCGACAAATAAGAGTGTCGAATCCAACGAGGAGCTAAAGGTAGAATTTAGATCCTCTCAAGTTCTATCGACCACCGATACAACTCTACGCACATTTAACATTTGCTTTACCTAAAACAAGTATGAAACTATTTTGTAGGTGTGATGCTAGGACTACTTTGCAAGAATAAAACTAGGAGTACTTTGCGAGATAATAAAAGTTTGTTGTTTAGTAGAGAGCTTTTTGTCACACAAGAAAGTTATTTGTCCCTAGGTGATCGATAACTAGACCGGTAATCATTATTGCAATTTTATATGAGGGAGAGGCATGAGCTAACATACTTTCCGTATTTGGATCATATGCACTTATGATTGAAATTCTAGCAAGCATCCGCAACTACTAAAGATCATTAAGGTAAAACCCAACCGAAAGATCGAGGATGTCGCCTAGGGGGGGGGGTGAATAGGCGCTTTAAAATAATTACAGTTTAGGCTTGAACAAATGCGGAATAAACCTAGCAGTTAATTTGTCAAGCACAAAACCTACAACAACTAGGCTCACCTATGTGCACCAACAACTTATGCTAAGCAAGATAAACAACTAAGTGATAGCAAGATATATGACAAGAAACAATATGGCTATCACAAAGTAAAGTGCATAAGTAAAGGGCTCGGGTAAGATATAACCGAGGCACGCGGAGATGACGATGTATCCGGAAGTTCACACCCTTGCGGACGCCAATCTCCATTTGGAGTGGTGTGGAGGCACAATGCTCCCCAAGAAGCCACTAGGGCCACCGTAATCTCCTCACGCCCTCACACAATGCAAGATGCCGTGATTCCACTAAGGGACCCTTGAGGGCGGTCACCGAACCCATACAAATAGCAACCCTTGGGGGCGGTCACCGAACCCGTACACTTTGGCAACCCTTGGGGGCGGTCACCGAAACCCGTCAAATTGCCCGGGGCGATCTCCACAACATATTTGGAGACCCCAACGCTTTCCCGGAGCTTTACACCACAATGATTGAGCTCTGAACACCACCAACCGTCTAGGGTGCCCAAGCACCCAAGAGGAGAAAGCTCAAGGGTACCAAGCACCCAAGAGTAATAATTTTCTCAACTTGTAACTTCCACTTATCACCGTGGAGAACTCAAACCTATGCACCAAATGCAATGGCAAGGGCACACGGAGTGCCCAAGTCCTTCTCTCCCAAATCCCACCAAAACAACTAATGCTAGGGAGGGAAATGAGAGGAAGAAGAAGAAGAAGAACACCAAGAACTCCAAGATCTAGATCCAAGGGATTCCCCTCACATAGAGGAGAAAGTGATTGGTGGAAATGTGGATCTAGATCTCCTCTCTCTTTTCCCCCAAAAACTAGCAAGAATCCATGGAGGGATTGAGAGATAGCAAGCTCAAAGAAGGTCAACAATGGGGGAAGAACACGAGCTCAAAGGATCAGGTTCATTGGGGAAGAAGGCCCCCTTTTATAGGTGGGGAAAAATCCAACTGTTATGCTCACAGCCCGCATAGAGCGGTACTACCGCTCTTCCTCACCGTACTACCGCTAGGGGTAGCGGTACTACCTCAAAGGGTAGCGGTACTACTGCTTGCGAGCGGTACTAAAAAAATACATCCGTGCCTACCACCGCTGGACTTGAGACGTGTTTTTGGTCCAGAGCGGAAGTAGCCACGGAAGTAGCCGCGGTAGTACCGCTCCCAAGAGCGGTAGTAAAAAATTACATCCCCTCCAAGCGGTAGTACCGCTCCCACGAGCGGTAGTACTGCTGCAGCTTTTATAAGGACACAAAAACTGACACAACTTCTGCAAACGAACTCCGAATTCAACGAAACCAAGTTTGTTGGAAAGTTAGCGACAAGGGCTAACACAATCTTCATAGAAATAACAATAAGAAGCAAATAAAAAAGGCCCATAAGAAAATGGTGAGAACCCTTCCTTGAATAAGACCGGTAAAACCTCCAACACCGAAAACGCAATAGAAGAAGCATGTGAAGTCCGTTTTCGATGAACTCGAGCGTGTCAAGAAGATGACCATAAGCTCGAAATCTCACTAGGAGAAAAAAAAACAAGAACCAAGAAAGATGATGCAAGCGTGAAATGGTTTGAGCTCTCTATGCATGATACGATCAAGCTACTCACTTGAGAGCCCTCCTTGATAGTACGGCAATCGATCCTATAACCCGGTCTCCAAACTACCACCATGAGATCGGTAAAATAGAGAAAATATCAAGGGTAAACCTTTGCCTTGCACATAGTCCACTTGGGCTAGATGATGACGATCTTGACTCCCTCAGGTTGGACCACCTTTCTTGATTGCGTTGGCTCGATGATGACTAGATGTTTGCCCTCCCATACTCTACTATGGGTGAGCCGCTCTTTGGCGCATCTTCTCAAGTCCAATGACACCACAATGAACGGCAAGCTTCGAGGATGATCTCTTCGTGATGCTCCACTTGAACTTGCACACTGCAACCATACCATGGGACCACTTGATCCCTAGGTACAGCTTGTATGCTTTGTATGTTGATCAACATGATTCACTCTTGACTTAGTCTTGGTCAACCTTGAATCTTTCAAACTCTCTTCATTTGGATGATGTCTTGAAGGTAGACATGAATGATCACACACTCTTCTTCTTCAAGACATGCTTACAATAAGCTCAACACTCACATGACCAATCTTTGGATAATTCCTTAATAACACCTTGGTCAACTCATAAACTCCTTGAAACCAACATATGGACTTCAAGAAAAGCCTATGGACAAATCCTTCAAATATAACTCAATGCAACCATTATTCCATAGAGAATGTCATCAATTACCAAAACCACACATGGGGGCACCACATGTCCTTTCGATCTCCCCCATTTTGGTAATTGATGACAATCACTTTCAAGAGAGTTTATATAAGGAATTATGCATCACCATGCAATGGAACAACCAATGATGCGTGAGAATGAGATGCAAATGCTTAGGAACAAAATCAAAGCAAGGAGAAACTCTAAAAACTTCTCCAAAAAACTCTCTGAAACTTCTCCCCCATTGGCATCGATTGCCAAAATGGGCGAAAAGCTTAGAAGGCCAATATAAATTGTGGTCCTCCATAAATTCTGTATTTCTCAACAACAGGGTGGAAAGCAATACACAAAACCAAAGGTAAATACTTGGAGGAAGACAAACTATATTGAGGCCCAAAGATTGCAAAAGAATGATATGCCACAAAGACATAACAAAGAGAGAAACAAATAATCAAGCAATCAAAAGATACCAATTGAAGCAAGATAACAAAAGATACCAATTGAACCAACTAGACCAATGATCCTACGTGCCACATGAATAAAAGATATTATGATAGAGCAAAGGAGTGTTCTAGAGAAACTAGATAAGCTCCCCATGATTTGTGCACTCCTTAGTATATTTGCGTTTGGATACCAAGTTCACAAAATAGGATCATCACTCCCCCAAAATCAGTAGAAACTCACAACAAGTGCAAGTGGGCTAAAAAAGAGACAAGGCATAGCTCTTGCAACAAGCACATGGTTGAGCAACATATAAAAGAGGCAACTTACGAGTGGGCTCAACCAAAAAGATGTGTGTGGGACATGGCAAAGCACTTGATAAGACTCATATATGGATGAGCATTAAGCATTAACATAGTCTTGGATAAATGAGATACAAGGTGCTGTTGGGAATCGTAGCATAATTTAAAATTTTCCTACGCTCACCAAGATGCATCTATGGAGTGTACTAGCAACGAGGGGAAAGGAGTGCATCTACATACCCTTGTAGATCGCGAGCGGAAGCGTTCCAATGAACGTGGATGACGGAGTCGTACTCGCCGTGATCCAAATCACCGATGACCGAGTGCCGAACGGACGGCACCTTCGCGTTCAACACACGTACGGTGCAGCGACGTCTCCTCCTTCTTGATCCAGCAAGGGGGAAGGAGAGGTTGATGTAGATCCAACAGCACGACGGCGTGGTGGTGGATGTAGCGGGTCTCCGGCAGGGCTTCGCCGAGCTTCTGCGAGAGAGAGAGGTGTTGCAGGGGAGGAGGGAGGCGCCCCAGGCTGTAGGTTGCTGCCCTCCCTCCCCCCTTTATATAGGCCCCCTGGGAGGGGGGGCGCCGGCCAGATCCCATCTAGGGTGGGGGGTGGCGGCCAAAGGGGGAAAGGGGGTGCCTTGCCCCCCAAGGCAAGGGGAAAGCCCCCCCACCCTAGGGTTCCCAACCCTAGGCGCATGGGGGGAGGCCCATGGGGGGGCGCCCAGCCCACTAGGGGCTGGTTCCCTTCCACTTTCAGCCCATGGGGCCCTCCGGGATAGGTGGCCCCACCCGGTGGACCCCCGGGACCCTTCCGGTGGTCCAGGTACAATACCGGTAACCCCCGAAACTTTTCCGGTGGCCGAAACTGGACTTCCTATATATAATTCTTCACCTCCGAACCATTCCGGAACCTCTCGTGACGTCCGGGATCTCATCCGGGACTCCGAACAACTTTCAGGTTTCCGCATACACATATCTCTACAACCCTAGCGTCACCGAACCTTAAGTGTGTAGACCCTACGGGTTCGGGAGACATGCAGACATGACCGAGACGCCTCTCCGGTCAATAACCAACAGCGGGATCTGGATACCCATGTTGGCTCCCACATGTTCCACGATGATCTCATCGGATACCACGGTGTCGAGGATTCAATCAATCCCGTATTCAATTCCCTTTGTCAATCGGTATGTTACTTGCCCGAGATTCGATCGTCGGTATCCCAATACCTTGTTCAATCTCGTTACCGGCAAGTCTCTTTACTCGTACCGCAATGCATGATCCCGTGACTAACGCCTTAGTCACATAGAGCTCATTATGATGATGCATTACCGAGTGGGCCCAGAGATACCTCTCCGTCACACGGAGTGACAAATCCCAGTCTCGATCCGTGCCAACCCAACAGACACTTTCGGAGATACCTGTAGTGCACCTTTATAGTCACCCAGTTACGTTGTGACGTTTGGCACACCCAAAGCACTCCTACGGTATCCGGGAGTTGCACGATCTCATGGTCTAAGGAAAAGATACTTGACATTAGAAAAGCTTTAGCAAACGAAACTACACGATCTTTTATGCTATGCTTAGGATTGGGTCTTGTCCATCACATCATTCTCCTAATGATGTGATCCCGTTATCAATGACATCTAATGTCCATAGTCAGGAAACCATGACTATCTGTTGATCAACGAGCTAGTCAACTAGAGGCTTACTAGGGACACGTTGTAGTCTATGTATTCACACATGTATTACGATTTCCGGACAATACAATTATAGCATGAACAATAGACAATTACCATGAACAAAGAAATATAATAATAACCATTTATTATTGCCTCTAGGGCATATTTCCAACAGTCTCCCACTTGCACTAGAGTCAATAATCTAGTTACATTGTGACGAATCGAACACCCATTGCGTCCTGGTGTTGATCATGTTTTGCTCTAGGGAGAGGTTTAGTCAACGGATCTGCTACATTCAGGTCCGTATGTACTTTACAAATGTCTATGTCTCCATTTTGAACACTTTCACGAATGGAGTTGAAGCGACGCTTGATATGCCTGGTCTTCCTGTGAAACCTGGGCTCCTTCGCAAGGGCAATGGCTCCAGTGTTGTCACAGAAGAGAGTCATCGGGCCCGACGCATTGGGAATCACCCCTAGGTCGGTAATGAACTCCTTCATCCAGACTGCTTCCTGTGCTGCCTCCGAGGCTGCCATGTACTCCGCTTCACATGTAGATCCCGCCACGACGCTTTGCTTGCAACTGCACCAGCTTACTGCTCCTCCATTCAAAATATACACGTATCCGGTTTGTGACTTCGAGTCATCCAGATCTGTGTCGAAGCTAGCGTCGACGTAACCCTTTACGACGAGCTCTTCGTCACCTCCATAAACGAGAAACATATCCTTAGTCCTCTTCAGGTACTTCAGGATATTCTTGACCGCTGTCCAGTGTTCCATGCCGGGATTACTTTGGTACCTTCCTACCAAACTTACGGCAAGGTTTACATCAGGTCTGGTACACAGCATGGCATACATAATAGACCCTATGGCCGAGGCATAGGGGATGACACTCATCTTTTCTATATCTTCTGCCGTGGTCGGGCATTGAGCCGTGCTCAATTGCACACCTTGCAGTACAGGCAAGAACCTCTTCTTGGACTGATCCATACTGAACTTCTTCAATATCTTGTCAAGGTATGTACTTTGTGAAAGACCAATGAGGCATCTTGATCTATCTCTATAGATCTTGATGCCTAATATATAAGCAGCTTCTCCAAGGTCCTTCATTGAAAAACACTTATTCAAATAGGCCTTTATACTTTCCAAGAATTCTATATCATTTCCCATCAATAGTATGTCATCCACATATAATATGAGAAATGCTACAGAGCTCCCACTCACTTTCTTGTAAACACAGGCTTCTCCATAAATCTGTGTAAACCCAAACGCTTTGATCATCTCATCAAAGCGAATGTTCCAACTCCGAGATGCTTGCACCAGCCCATAGATTGAGCGCTGGAGCTTGCATACTTTGTTAGCATTCTTAGGATCGACAAAACCTTCCGGCTGCATCATATACAACTCTTCCTTAAGGAAGCCATTAAGGAATGCCGTTTTGACGTCCATCTGCCATATCTCATAATCATAGTATGCGGCAATTGCTAACATGATTCGGACGGACTTCAGCTTCGCTACGGGTGAGAAAGTCTCATCGTAGTCAACCCCTTGAACTTGTCGATAACCCTTAGCGACAAGTCGAGCTTTGTAGATGGTCACATTACCAGCTGCGTCCGTCTTCTTCTTAAAGATCCATTTGTTTTCTATGGCTCGCCGCTCATCGGGCAAGTCAGTCAAAGTCCATACTTTGTTTTCATACATGGATTCTATCTCGGATTTCATGGCTTCTAGCCATTTGTCGGAATCCGGACCCGCCATCGCTTCTTCATAGTTCGAAGGTTCACCGTTGTCTAACAACATGATTTCCAGGACAGGGTTGCCGTACCACTCTGGTGCGGAACGTGTCCTTGTGGACCTACGAAGTTTAGTAACTTGATCTGAAGCTTCATGATCATCATCATTAACTTCCTCCCCAGTCGTTGTAGGCACCACAGGAACATTTTCCCGCGTTGCGCTACTTTCCGGTTCGGAAGGGGTGACTATCACCTCATCAAGTTCCACTTTCCTCCCACTCAATTCTTTCGAGAGAAACTCGTTCTCCAGAAAGGACCCGTTCTTGGCAACGAAGATCTTGCCTTCAGATCTGAGGTAGAAGGTATACCCAATAGTTTCCTTAGGGTATCCTATGAAGACGCATTTTTCTGACTTGGGTTCGAGCTTTTCAGGTTGAAGTTTCTTGACATAAGCATCGCATCCCCAAACTTTTAGAAACGATAGCTTAGGTTTCTTCCCAAACCATAATTCATACGGTGTCGTCTCAACGGATTTCGACGGAGCCCTATTTGAAATGAATGCGGCAGTCTCTAAAGCATAACCCCAAAATGAGAGCGGTAAATCGGTAAGAGACATCATAGATCGCACCATATCCAATAGAGTGCGATTACGACGTTCGGACACACCATTTCTCTGAGGTGTTCCAGGCGGCGTGAGTTGTGAAACTATTCCACATTTCCTTAAGTGTGTACCAAATTCGTGACTTAAATATTCTCCACCACGATCTGATCGTAAGAATTTTATTTTTCTGTCACGTTGATTCTCTACTTCACTCTGAAATTCCTTGAACTTTTCAAAGGTTTCAGACTTGTGTTTCATTAGGTAGACATACCCATATCTACTTAAATCATCAGTGAGAGTGAGAACATAACGATACCCTCCGCGAGCCTCAGCACTCATTGGACCACACACATCGGTATGTATGATTTCCAATAAGTTGGTTGCTCGCTCCATTGTTCCGGAGAACGGAGTCTTGGTCATCTTACCCATGAGGCATGGTTCGCACGTGTCAAATGATTCGTAATCAAGAGACTCCAAAAGTCCATCTGCATGGAGCTTCTTCATGCGCTTGACACCAATGTGACCAAGGCGGCAGTGCCACAGATATGTGGGACTATCGTTATCAACTTTGCATCTTTTGGTATTCACACTATGAACATGTGTAACATCACGTTCGAGATTCATCAAGAATAAACCATTGACCAGCGGGGCATGACCATAAAACATATCTCTCAAATAAATAGAACAACCATTATTCTCGGATTTAAATGAGTAGCCATCTCGAATTAAACGAGATCCAGATACAATGTTCATGCTCAAAGCTGGCACTAAATAACAATTATTGAGGTTTAAAACTAATCCCATGGGTAGATGCAGAGGTAGCGTGCCGACGGCGATCACATCGACCTTGGAACCATTCCCGACGCGCATCGTCACCTCGTCCTTCGCCAGTCTCCGTTTATTCCGTAGTTCCTGTTTTGAGTTACAAATATGAGCAACCGCACCGGTATCAAATACCCAGGAGCTACTACGAGTACTGGTAAGGTACACATCAATTACATGTATATCACATATACCTTTGGTGTTGCCGGCCTTCTTCTTGTCCGCTAAGTATTTGGGGCAGTTCCGCTTCCAGTGACCACTTCCCTTGCAATAAAAGCACTCAGTCTCGGGCTTGGGTCCATTCTTTGACTTCTTCCTGGCAACTGGCTTACCGGGCGCGGCAACTCCCTTGCCGTCCTTCTTGAAGTTCTTCTTACCCTTGCCCTTCTTGACTTAGTGGTTTTATTCACCATCAACACTTGATGTTCTTTTCTGACTCTACCTCAGCTGATTTCAGCATTGAATATACCTGATGAATGGTCTTTTCCATCCCCTGCATATTGAAGTTCATCACAAAGCTCTTGTAGCTTGGTGGAAGCGACTGGAGGATTCTGTCAATGACCGCGTCATCCGGGAGATTGACTCCCAGCTGAGACAAGCGGTTATGCAACCCAGATATTCTGAGTATGTGCTCACTAACAGAACTATTCTCCTCCATTTTACAGCTGAAGAACTTGTCGGAGACTTCATATCTCTCGACCCGGGCATGAGCTTGGAAAACCAATTTCAGCTCCTCGAACATCTCATATGCTCCATGTTTCTCAAAACGCTTTTGGAGACCCGGTTCTAGGCTGTAAAGCATGCCGCACTGAACGAGGGAGTAATCATCAGCATGCTGCTGCCAAGCGTTCATAACGTCTTGGTTCTATGGGATTGGTGCATCACCTAGCGGTGCTTCTAAGACATAATCTTTCTTGGCTACTATGAGGATGAGCCTCAGGTTCCGGACCCAGTCCGTATAGTTGCTGCCATCATCTTTCAGCTTGGTTTTCTCTAGGAACGCGTTGAAATTGAGGACAACGTTGGCCATTTGATCTACAATACATAGTGTAAAGATTTTAGACTAAGTTCATGATAATTAAGTTCATCTAATCAAATTATTTAATGAACTCCCACTCAGATAGACATCCCTCTCGTCATCTAAGTGAAACATGATCCGAGTTTAACTAGGCCGTGTCCGATCATCACGTGAGACGGACTAGTCAAGATCGGTGAACATCTCCATGTTGATCGTATCTTCTATACGACTCATGCTCGACCTTTCGGTCCTCCGTGTTCCGAGGCCATGTATGTACATGCTAGGCTCGTCAAGTCAAACTAAGTGTATTCCGTGTGTTCCGAGGCCATGTCTGTACATGCTAGGCTTGTCAACACCCGTTGTATTCGAACGTTAGAATCTATCACACCCGATCATCACGTGGTGCTTCGAAACAACGAACCTTCGCAACAGTGCACAGTTAGGGTGAACACTTTCTTGAAATTATTATAAGGGATCATCTTACTTACTACCGTCGTTCTAAGCAAATAAGATGCAAAAACATGATAAACATCACATGCAATCAAATAGTGACATGATATGGCCAATATCATTATGCTCCTTTGATCTCCATCTTCGGGGCACCATGATCATCTTCGTCACCGGCATGACACCATGATCTCCATCATCATGATCTCCATCATTGTGTCTTCATGAAGTCGTCACGCCAACGATTACTTCTACTTCTATGGCTAACGCGTTTAGCAACAAAGTAAAGTAAATTACATGGCGTTATTCAATGACACGCAGGTCATACAAAATAATAAAGACAACTCCTATGGCTCCTGCCGGTTGTCATACTCATCGACATGCAAGTCGTGATTCCTATTACAAGAATAAATCAATCTCATACATCACATATATCATTCATCACATCTTCTGGCCATATCACATCACATAGCACTTGCTGCAAAAACAAGTTAGACGTCCTCTAATTGTTGTTGCAAGTTTTTACGTGGTTTGTAGGTTTCTAGCAAGAACGTTTTCTTACCTACGGAAGACCACAACGTGATTTGCCAATTTCTATTTACCCTTCATAAGGACCCTTTTCATCGAATACGTTCCGACTAAAGTAGGAGAGACAGACACCCGCTAGCCACCTTATGCAACTAGTGCATGTCAGTCGGTGGAACCTGTCTCACGTAAGCGTACGTGTAAGGTCAGTCCGGGCCGCTTCATCCCACAATGCCGCCGAAACAAGATAAGACTAGTAGCGGCAAGAAGAATTGGCAACATCTACGCCCACAACTGCTTTGTGTTCTACTCGTGCATAGTAACTACGCATAGGCCTGGCTCTGATACCACTGTTGGGAATCGTAGCATAATTTAAAATTTTCCTACGCTCACCAAGATGCATCTATGGAGTGTACTAGCAACAAGGGGAAAGGAGTGCATCTACATACCCTTGTAGATCGCGAGCGGAAGCGTTCCAATG
This sequence comes from Triticum aestivum, assembly GCF_018294505.1. Lineage (NCBI taxonomy): Eukaryota > Viridiplantae > Streptophyta > Magnoliopsida > Poales > Poaceae > Triticum > Triticum aestivum. Next base: position 108,456,601 of record NC_057814.1, on the reverse strand, counting down.
AACGTGGATGACGGAGTCGTACTCGCCGTGATCCAAATCACCGATGACCGAGTGCCGAATGGACGACACCTCCGCGTTCAACACACGTACGGTGCAGCGACGTCTCCTCCTTCTTGATCCAGCAAGGGGGAAGGAGAGGTTGATGTAGATCCAACAGCACGACGGCGTGGTGGTGGATGTAGCGGGTCTCCGGCAGGGCTTCGCCGAGCTTCTGCAAGAGAGAGAGAGAGGTGTTGCAGGGGAGGAGGGAGGCGCCCAAGGCTGTAGGTTGCTGCCCTCCCTCCCCCCCTTTATATAGGCCCCCTGGGAGGGGGGCGCCGGCCAGATCC
>NC_057814.1:108397658-108456043 GCF_018294505.1 Triticum aestivum | reverse complement strand
AGATCCCATCTAGGGTGGGGGGGGGGGGCGGGGGCCAAAGGGGGAAAGGGGGTGCCTTGCCCCCCAAGGCAAGGGGAAAGCCCCCCCACCCTAGGGTTCCCAACCCTAGGCACATGGGGGGAGGCCCATGGGGGGGCGCCCAGCCCACTAGGGGCTGGTTCCCTTCCACTTTCAGCCCATGGGGCCCTCCGGGATAGGTGGCCCCACCCGGTGGACCCCCGGGACCCTTCCGGTGGTCCTGGTACAATACCGGTAACCCCCAAAACTTTCCCGGTGGCCGAAACTGGACTTCCTATACATGATTCTTCACCTCCGGACCATTCCAGAACCTCTCGTGACGTCCGGGATCTCATCCGGGACTCCGAACAACTTTCAGGTTTCCGCATACACATATCTCTACAACCCTAGCGTCACCGAACCTTAAGTGTGTAGACCCTACGGGTTCGGGAGACATGCAGACATGACCGAGATGCCTCTCCGGTCAATAACCAACAGCGGGATCTGGATACCCATGTTGGCTCCCACATGTTCCACGATGATCTCATCGGATGAACCACGGTGTCGAGGATTCAAACAATCCCGTATTCAATTCCCTTTGTCAATCGGTATGTTACTTGCCCGAGATTCGATCGTCGGTATCCCAATACCTTGTTCAATCTCGTTACCGGCAAGTCTCTTTACTCGTACCGCAATGCATGATCCCGTGACTAACGCCTTAGTCACATAGAGCTCATTATGATGATGCATTACCGAGTGGGCCCAGAGATACCTCTCCGTCACACGGAGTGACAAATCCCAGTCTCGATCTGTGCCAACCCAACAGACACTTTCGGAGATACCCGTAGTGCACCTTTATAGTCACCCAGTTACGTTGTGACGTTTGGCACACCCAAAGCACTCCTACGGTATCCGGGAGTTGCACGATCTCATGGTCTAAGGAAAAGATACTTGACATTAGAAAAGCTTTAGCAAACGAAACTACACGATCTTTTATGCTATGCTTAGGATTGGGTCTTGTCCATCACATCATTCTCCTAATGATGTGATCCCGTTATCAATGACATCTAATGTCCATAGTCAAGAAACCATGACTATCTGTTGATCAACGAGCTAGTCAACTAGAGGCTTACTAGGGACACGTTGTAGTCTATGTATTCACACATGTATTACGATTTCCGGACAATACAATTATAGCATGAACAATAGACAATTACCATGAACAAAGAAATATAATAATAACCATTTATTATTGCCTCTAGGGCATATTTCCAACAGGTGCAAGACATGACCTTCCCACACACACACAACAAGCAAATGGATACACAAGCTTACAGAAAAGCGAAATAACAACCAAGCTTGTGACAACCCATGGTGAAGATGGAAAGTGAAAGCCTCATCAAGACGAGGGTTACCAATTAAGATGGCAAAAAGCCTCGTCAAGACAAGCATGAGCAAAAAGATCTCCACCACACAAAGAGTGCATCAAGATGCAACAAGATATGACCCGCACTCATGGCACACACTTTCACGGGGCCACCAAAGAAATAACATGAGAAACAAACAGTGGACATGAAAGAAAGGGATATCAACTAGATATGCAACTTATCTCGAGTGTATAAGATTCTAGGTAGATGACGATCACGATGATATCAATCCACAACGAAGGATGTACACACGAAATAGTTACAAAAGATATCCATAAGGAAGTCATAAATATACCAATAATATATTTGCTTGAAAGCATAGCACTTGGCTAGATATGATCTTATTGTATATAAATGAATTCCAACTACACATCCGTCAAAGACATCACAACTAGCAACAAGAGATCATCGTTGGGATGCTTTGAGAAAGGAAACAAGTATCACAAGATATGAAATGAATATCATGCCAAGATGCAACCTACACAAGGTTGAATGAAAGAGAGGAAATCATGAATAGACACTTGTTACCGAGATAGCATTGGAAGGATGCAGAAGATACCAATTGAAGGTACTAGATAGTAGTTCATTGAACATCCTAGCTTGACTCCAATAAGCACATGGTGATACCACCTTCCTTGTGAGTGAGCCGAGCATCCAATGTATCTCCAATTGTTCCTAGAAGAACAACACAAACAAAATGGTGCCCAAACTCATTGGGACCACAGAGTTAGAGAACCAACAATACATAGGACAGACTCCACATAAATATGTGCATATAGATATGAAAATGAATTTCATGCACATCTCATCCAATTTGAGACTTGGTGGAGTTTCCCCTATATATTGGGTCAAAGAAAGAAAGCATGCCAAAGATACTACATGAAGTTAATATGCATGCTCAATACTTTCAAGAATCAATACCAATTGACAAAGAAATACCAAGTGAAGAAAAGATGCCAAATGAATAAATCAACACTTGGAGGATATCAAGTGAAATATACATCAAGGAATGAGATATCCATTGATACACGCAAAAAGAAAGATGTCAAACTCCCAAAAGAGAGAATGGTTCCAAACAAACCAAGTGCTCTACAAGGTTTCATGATGGCACAAAGTACCAAAAAGAACGGTTTGCATTCCACCAACACACACTTGATAAGGATCACAAGGTGAGCGTCCTAAGAAAAATAGGATAGCTCCCCCAAGCATTGTGCATTATAGAGAATTTTCATTTGAATACAAAAAGCACAAGATGGGATCACCACTTTCACTATATGTATACAAACACTAGACAAGCTCAAGGAAATAACAAGATCCACAATTGGTATGGAATACAATGGGAGTTGACACAATCCTAGGCGAGAGATAAGGCAAAAAAAGCAAAGGCCAATGTAAAGATGATCAATAATTTCTACCACACATAAGTGAGTACCAATTGTCAAAAGACAAGAAGTATTTGGAAATAATTCCCGTTGGTAGATAGCAAGGATATCCGACATCATCTTCACACCAAACACAAGAAAATTTCAACTTGTAGAGCTAACATGCCACCTAGGAACAAGATAATTTACAATATCAATTCTAGGTGACCATATCTGAAATGAACACATTTTCTAAGCTTGTAATATGCACATAGCATATTACTCCCCCATAATGTGGTACCAATAAAAACTTAACAAGAGGCAATAAGGGAATCCAACAAGAGATAATTAATGGACTATTTAGAATTTGGATTTCTCATGAGAAAACATACCACATAGCGACTGGATAATCTTGTAATATCAATACTAGATGGTATTACTCATGTACACACATTTATAGGATTGTGAGGTGCACAAAGCACATCACTCCCACAATGGGATATTCCATTAATCTCTCACAAGAGCCAACTAAGATACAAACAAGATGCACAAAGGCTCAACGGACGACACACATGTACATGAAGTGCAAACCAACATACACATACTTGATTACTCAAGATAAGCAATTTGGAGACACAACATATACAAACACATGCAAGGAACAAAACCAAAACATGCAAAGGGGCAAGTAACTTTCAATTTAAACAATTTAAGTACAAGTTACCGGAAGGAGGCACATTGGATATAGTATAGAAACTTGATAACCCAATTGACTTGGCTTGAGACAATAAGAATGATGAAGTCCCCTTAATTCTTCATAATGTAGCCAAGTCTCCAATGCCCTCCAACAATGCCTATTGATCAAGTTTGAGCTTGTTGGTCCCCAACCAAGTTGGGTCCTAAGAGGTTAGTCACAATAGGCTTGGAAACCCAAATGGTTCTTTGCTTGAAACCACTTTGAGTACCAAGATAGTTGGCAAACACATTGCCAACCTTATCCTTCCCAAGAGAATAGATATCATTAATAATAATTGGGTTGGATAAGTTACCACTAGTGCATGAGGAAGCAAGGTGACCTTTCTCACGACATAGGTAGCAACATCTACTCTTCACTTTCTTCTCACTTGATTTCTCAACTTGAGAAGCATTAGCTTGAGTTTTCTTGGGAAGAGGCCTTTCTTCAACTTGTGGTTGAGCATGAGATTGAACTTGTGGCTGCTTCCCTTGTTGCTTGTCACTAATGGCCTTCTTCTTCAATGGGCAAGATCTAACATGATGCCCTTCAATTTTGCACTTGGAGCAAACAATCTTGGCCGAATTCCTGACTTGTTCTTCGCCCTTCTTCTTGTTCATCTTGGACTTCTTCTTCTTATTGGAGTTAAATCCAAGTCCACCTTTTTCATTGGGGGATTTTTTGCACACTTAAGATATTTTCGAGTGTGGATTTCCCTTCATGACTCTTTTCCAAGTCTCCCTTCAAAGAAGTGACTTGGGCCTTGAGCTCTTTGATTTCCTCTACATGGTTAGTATGAACACATGTACTAGAGGAAGTATAAGCTTCATCGTTAGAGCAACAAGGCAAGGAAAGCAATTCATCACAAGATGTACCAAAATTGTGAGTAGATGAATTACAAGGACTAGCACATGGAAATATAGGATTTTGACTAGAAGTAGTGCTAGTATCCACATGAGGCTCACTAGATGTTACCTTAGCAATCATGGCCTCATGAGCTATCTTTAGCACATTATGGGATACTAGAAGACCATCATGAGAGCTTGAGAGCTTTTCATGACTTTCTTCCAATTTCCCATAATTGCTAGATAACAACTCAAGTTGAGCCCGTAGCTCAACATTCTCCTTCAAAATGGATGCTTCACAAGTAGTAGAGTTAGTAGCACAAGCATCATCAATAATAGAAAGAGGAGAAGGCAACTTGGCAAGCTCTTTTGAATATGAAGCTTTAAGTTGTGCATGAGACTCGGTGAGTTTGATGAGCTCACTCTTAATGACCCTTGAGCTATTTTCGAGGTGCACAAAAGTCCTCAAGGAGTTTAGCATGCGCAACTTCAAGCTTATCATTTTTAGTTTCAAAATCATTGGCCACCTCAAGGGCTCTATCATGAGATTCCTTCACTCTAGATAGTTCTAGAGCAAAAGTCTCCTCAAGAGATTCCTTGGTGGTTTGTTCAATTTCAAGAGCTTGAGAGAGGTCCACAATCTCATTAGCGTAATCATGCTCATGACCTTCCATTTTCTCAATCGTGACCTCATGCTCCTCAGGATGAGATTCCAACTCCTCAATATAATTCTTACCCTCAATGGCAATGGACATGATTTCCATGAAGTTGGAATGAGCAATTTTATTTTTATGAAGAGCTTTAAAGACCATTTCCCCCTTAATTTTTAAGGAGGCAACATTATCATTCTCTTCATCATTATCCTCATCATCATTAGCATTAACATCATCATCAAGAGACATATTGGGGTTCAAAGTAGGAGATACCTTTTAAGCCTTAGCCATAAGGCATAAAGCAATAGATGATGATGTAGGATCCCTTGAAGCACCATTTAAGACCACATCTTGTTCCATGGAGTGTTGAGTTTCCTCTACATTGTTAGCACAACAACTCGAGGAAATAGATACATTTTTATCATGGCAACAAGTCATAGCAAGCATATCATCATGAGATTTGAGCAAGCAATTTCTACATGATATGCAAGGACTATCAACACAAGCATGTGAAACGTGTAAGGTGCTCGAAGTGTTAAATTCCAAAGAAATACCATTGCAATAAGATAATGATGAAGGATCACCAAGAACAAGCACAGTATCATCATTGCAATGATCAACACTACTCACCATAGCATTACCTTGTGGCAATCCACATGTAGGTGAAGTACAAGAAGTTGAGAAGGCAACACGGCCAGAGGTTGAGGGAGAACAATCATCCCCACAAATCTTGGACACACCATATTTATCTTGAAGCTTTGTCCACAACTCATGAGCATCCCGGAATGGCATGAGTTGAAATATAACTACATTGCTCAAAGCATCAAAAAGCACATTAGAAGCTTGAGCATTGAGATAAGAGTTTTTCTCCTCCTCTAAAGATAATCTTTGGGGATCCTTTCGAGGAGAAAAATCTATATCTACAATTCGCTCTAAATTTGGATCCATGACCCTAAAGAGATTAAGCATGTGAATTACCCAAACATCAAAATTTGTGTCATCGAAACTAAGAGTGTCAGAGAATCCTAAACCCCTAGTAGACATCCTTACTCTCTAGGCGGTTAAGCCCTAAAAAGAGAAACCTTGCTCTGATACCAATTGAAAGATCGAGGATGTTGGCTAGAGGGGGGTGAATAGGTGCTTTAAAATAATTACGGTTTAGGCTTGAACAAATGCGGAATAAACCTAGCGGTTAATTTGTCAAGCACAAAACCTACAACAACTAGGCACACCTATGTGCACCAACAACTTATGCTAAGCAAGATAAACAACTAAGTGATAGCAAGATATATGAGAAGAAACAATATGGCTATCACAAAGTAAAGTGCATAAGTAAAGGGCTTGTGTAAGAGACAACTGAGGCACGCGGAGATGATGATGTATCCCGAAATTCACACCCTTGCAGATGCTTATCTCCGTTTGGAGCGGTTACTACCTCTTGAGCACTTCATTGGTTTTTCCCTTGAAGAGGAAAGGGTGATGCAGTAAAGTAGCGTAAGTATTTCCCTCAGTTTTTGAGAACCAAGGTATCAATCCAGTAGGAGGTTACACACAAGTCGCCTTATACCTGCACAAACAAATAAGAACCTTGCAACCAACGCTATAAAGGGGTTGTCAATCCCTTCACGGCCACTTGCAAAAGTGAGATCTGATAGAGATAATAAGATAAATATTTTTGGTATTTTTATGATATAAACTGAAAGTAAAGATTGCAAAGTAAAAATAGATTGGAAACTTATATGATGGAAAATAGACCTGGGGGCCATAGGTTTCACTAGTGGCTTCTCTCAAGATCGCATAAGTATTACGGTGGGTGAACAAATTACTGTCGAGCAATTGATAGAAAAGTGCATAATTATGAGAATATCTAGGCATGATCATGTATATAGGCATCACGTCCGTGACAAGTAGACCGAAACAATTCTGCATCTACTACTATCACTCCACACATCGACCGCTATCCAGCATGCATCTAGAGTATTATGTTCATAAGAACAGAGTGACGCATTAGGCAAGATGACATGATGTAGAGGGATAAACTCAAGCAATATGATATAAACCCCATCTTTTTATCCTCCATGCCTACAATACAATACGTGCCTTGCTGCCCCTGCTGTCACTGGGAAAGGACACCGCAAGATTGAACCCAAAGCTAAGCACTTCTCCCATTGCAAGAAAGATCAATCTAGTAGGCCAAACCAAACTGATAATTCGAAGAGACTTGCAAAGATAACCAATCATACATAAAAGAATTCAGAGAAGATTAAAATATTGTTTATAGATAATCTTGATCGTAAACCCACAATTCATCGGATCTCGACAAACACACCGCAAAAAGAATTACATCGAATAGATCTCCAAGAAGATGGAGGAGAACTTTGTATTGAGATCCAAAGAGAGAGAAGAAGCCATCTAGCTAATAACTATGGACCCGAAGGTCTGTGGTAAACTACTCACATATCATCGGAGAGGCTATGGTGTTGATGTAGATGCCCTCCATGATCGATTCCCCCTCCGGCGGAGCGTCGGAAAAGGCCCCAAGATGGGATCTCACGGGTACAGAAGGTTGCGGCGGTGGAAATAGGGTTTCGTGGTGCTCCTGGTTGTTTTCGGGGTACATAGGTATGTATAGGCGGAAGAAGTAGGTCGGTGGAGCTGTGAGGGACCCACGAGGGTGGGGGCGCACCCAGGGGGACCGGCGCGCCTCCGTGCCTCGTGGCCTCCTCGCTTCTTTCTTGACGTCCACTCCAAGTCCTATGGATCACGTTAGTTCCACAGGAATTTGCACTGGCCTTCGGTTAATAGGTTAGTCCCAAAAATAATATAAAAGTGCTTAGTAAAGCCCATTAAACATCCAAAACAGATAATATAATAGCATGGAACAATCAAAAATTATAGATACGTTGGAGACGTATCAAGCATCCCCAAGCTTAGTTCCTGCTCGTCCTCGAGTAGGTAAATGATAAGAACAAAATTTTTGCTGTGGAATGCTACCTAGCATATTTCTCAATGTAGTTTCCTTTATTGTGGCATGAATGTTCAGATCCGGAAGATTCAAGACAAAAGTTTAATATTGACATGAAAATAATAATATTTCAAGCATACTAACAAAGCAATCATGTCTTCTCAAAATAACATGGCCAAAGAAAGTTATCCCTACAAAATCATATAGTCTGGCTATGCTCTATCTTCATCACACAAAGTATTTAATCATGCACAACCCCGATAACAGGCCAAGCAATTGTTTCATACTTTTGATGTTCTCAAACTTTTTCAATCTTCACGCAATACATGAGCGTGAGCCATGGACATAGCACTATATGTGGAATAGAATGGTGGTTGTGGAGAAGACAAAAAAGGAGAAGATAGTCTCACATCAACTAGGCGTATCAACGGGCTATGGAGATGCCCATCAATAGATATCAATGTGAGTGAGTAGGTATTGCCATGCAACGGATGCACTAGAGCTATAAGTGTATGAAAGCTCAACAAAAGAAACTAAGTGGGTGTGCATCCAACTCGCTTGCTCACGAAGACCTAGGGCATTTTGAGGAAGCCCATCATTGGAATATACAAGCCAAGTTCTATAATGTAAAATTCCCACTAGTATATGAAAGTGACAACATAGGAGACTCTCTATCATGAAGATCATGGTGCTACTTTGAAGCACAAGTGTGGTAAAAGGATAGTAACATTGTCCCTTCTCTCTTTTTCTCTCATTTTTTTATTGTTCGGAGTCTCATCCCGACTTGTGGGGGAATCAGTCTCCATCATCCTTTCCTCATTTGGGACAATGCTCTAATAATTATGGTCATCACACTTTTATTTACTTACAACTCAAAAATTACAACTCAATACTTAGAACAAAATATGACTCTATGTGAATGCCTCCGGTGGTGTACCGGGATATGCAATGAATCAAGAGTACATAGCTGCTTTGGAAGCAGCAAATGAAGGAGTCTGGATGAAGGAGTTCATATCCGATCTAGGTGTCATACCTAGAGCATCGGGTCCAATGAAAATCTTTTGTGACAATACTGGTGCAATTGCCTTGGCAAAGGAATCCAGATTTCACAAGAGAACCAAGCACATCAAGAGACGCTTCAATTCCATTCGCGACCAAGTCAAGGAGGGAGACATAGAGATTTGCAAGATACATACGGATCTGAATGTTGCAGACTCGTTGACTAAGCCTCTCTCACGAGCAAAACATGATCAGCACCAAGACTCCATGGGTATTAGAATCATTACTGTGTAATCTAGATTATTGACTCTAGTGCAAGTGGGAGACTGAAGGAAATATGCCCTAGAGGCAATAATAAAGTTGTTATTTATATTTCCTTATATCATGATAAATGTTTATTATTCATGCTAGAATTGTATTAACCGGAAACTTAGTACATGTGTGAATATATAGACAAACTAAGTGTCACTAGTATGCCTCTACTTGACTAGCTCGTTGAATCAAAGACGGTTAAATTTCCTAGCCATAGACATGAGTTGTCATTTGATTAACGGGACCACATCATTAGAGAATGATGTGATTGACTTGACCCATTCCGTTAGCTTAGCATTCGATCGTTTAGTATATTGCTATTGCTTTCTTCATGACTTGTACATGTTCCTATAACTATGAGATTATGCAACTCCCAAATACCGGAGGAACACTTTGTGTGCTACCAAACGTCACAACGTAACTGGGTGATTACAAAGGTGCTCTACAGGTGTCTCCGATGGTACTTGTTGAGTTGGCATAGATCGAGATTCGGATTTGTCACTCCGATTGTCGGAGAGGTATCTCTGGGCCCTCTCGGTAATACACATCACTATAAGCCTTGCAAGCAATGCAACTAATGAGTTAGTTGCGGAATGATGTATTACGGAACGAGTAAGAGACTTGCCGGTAACGAGATTGAACTAGGTATTGAGATACCGACGATTGAATCTCGGGCAAGTAACATACCGATGACAAAGGGAACAACGTATGTTGTTGTGCGGTTTGACCAATAAAAATCTTCGTAGAATATGTAGGAGCCAATATGAGCATCCAGGTTCCGCTATTGGTTATTGACCGGAGATGAGTCTCGGTCATGTCTACATAGTTCTCGAACCCGTAGGGTCCGCACGCTTAACGTTCGGTGACGATCGGTGTTATGAGTTTATGTGTTTTGATGTACCAAAGGTAGTTTGGAGTCCTGGATATGATCACGGACATGACGATGAGTCTCGAAATGGTCGAGACATAAAGATCGATATATTGGAAGCCTATATTTGGACATCGGAATGGTTCCGGGTGAAATCGGGATTTTACCGGAGTACCGGGAGGTTACCGGAACCCCCCAGTAATTGTATGGGCCTTATTGGGCCATAGTGGAGAGAGAGAGGAGACCAGGGCAGGCCGCGCGCCCCTTCTCCCTCTGGTCCGAATTGGACTAGGAGGGGGGGCGGCGCCCCCTTTCCTTCCCCCCTCTCTCCCCTTCCTTCTCTCCTAGTCCAACCAGGGAAGGGGGGAATCCTACTCCCGGTGGGAGTAGGACTCCTCCAGGGCGCGCCATAGGAGGGACGACCCTTCCCCTCCTCCACTCCTTTATATACCGGGGAGGGGGGCCGCCCATAGACAAACAAGTTGATCAGTTGATCTTTTAGCCGTGTGCGGTGCCCCCTGCACCATAATCCACCTCGGTCATATCGTAGCGGTGCTTAGGCGAAGCCCTGCGTCGGTAGCATCATCATCACCGTCATCACGCCGTCGTGCTGACGAACTCTCCCGCGAAGCTCTGCTGGATCGTGAGTTCGTGGGACGTCACCAAGCTGAACGTGTGCTGAACTCGGAGGTGCCGCACGTTCGGTACTTGGATCGGTCGGATCGTGAAGACGTACGACTACATCAACCGCGTTCTCATAACGCTTCCGCTTGCGGTCTACGAGGGTACGTGGACGACACTCTCCCCTCTCGTTTCTATGCATGACCATGATCTTGCGTGTGCGTAGGATTTTTTTTGAAATTACTACGTTCCCCAACAGTTTTGAGGAAGGTATATGGTGGGTGTATGATACCAGCGAAAGGTGCACGGTATTAGAGAGGCCAGCAATGGTGGAAGAGTGAGAGTGCGTATAATCCATGGACTCAACATTAGTCATAAAGAACTCATATACTTATTGCAAAAATCTATTAGTTATCGAAATGAAGTACTACACGCATGCTCCTAGGGGATAGATTGGTAGGAAAAGACCATCGCTCGTCCCCGACCGCCACTCATAAGGAAGACAATCAATAAATAAATCATGCTCCGACTTCATCACATAACGGTTCACCATACGTGCATGCTACGGGAATCACAAACTTTAGAACAAGTATTTCTCAAATTCACAACTACTCAACTAGCATGGCTCTAATATCACCATCTTCATATCTCAAAACAATTATCAAGTATCAAACTTCTCATAGTATTCAATGCACTTTATATGATAGTTTTTATTATACCCATCTTGGATTCTCATCATATTAGGACTAATTTTATAGCCAAAGCAAACTACCATGCTGTTCTAAAATACTCTCAAAATAATATAAGTGAAGCATGAGAGATCAATAATTTCTATAAAATAAAACCACCACCGTGCTCTAAAAGATATAAGTGAAGCACTACAGCAAAATTATCTAGCGCAAAAGATATAAGTGAAGCACATAGAGTATTCTAATAAATTCCGATTCATGTGTGTCTCTCCCAAAGGTGTGTACAACAAGGATGATCGTGGTAAACTAAAAAGCAAAGACTCAAATCATACAAGACGCTCCAAGCAAAACACATATCATGTGGTGAATAAAATATAGCCTCAAGTAAAGTTACCGATAGACGAAGACGAAAGAGGGGATGCCTTCCGGGGCATCCCCAAGCTTAGGCTTTTGGTTGTCCTTGAATTTTACCTTGAGGTGCCTTGGGCATCCCCAATATTAGGCTCTTGCCACTTCTTATTCCATAATCCATCAAATCTTTACCCAAAACTTAAAAACTTCACAACACAAAACTCAACAGAAAATCTTATGAGCTCCGTTAGTATAAGAAAACAAATCACCACCATAAGGTACTGTAATGAACTCATTCTTTATTTATTTTGGTGTTAAACCTACTGTATTCCAACTTCTCTATGGTTCATACCCTCCGATACTAGTCATAGATTCATCAAAATAAGCAAACAACACACGAAAAACAGAATCTGTCAAAAACAGAACAATCTGTAGTAATCTGTATCAAACGTGTACTTCTGTAACTCCCAAAATTCTGAAATAAAGTGCTGGATGTGAGGAATTTGACTACTAATCATCTTCAAAAAGAATCAACTATATATCACTCTCCTGTAAAAAGTTGTAGCTAATCTCGTGAGCGCTAAAGTTTCTGTTTTTTACAGGAAGATCATAAAGACTTCACCCAAGTCTTCCCAAAGGTTCTACTTGGCACAAACACTAATAAAAACATAAAACAACATCTAAACAGAAGTTAGATGAATTATTTATTACTAAACAGAACCAAAAAGCAAGAAACAAAAATAAAGTTGGGTTGCCTCCCAACAAGCGTTATCGTTTAACGCCCCTAGCTAGGCATAAACACTACAACAGGAACCCCCATTCAGTAACGCATCGATGCATTGTCGTTGGTCCTTATAAGTGTTGCTAAGGTCTACACCAACGGATTCGTATGCGTTGTCGTTGGTGGCGTTGCAAGGGTCTATAACAACGTATATAGATCCGTTGGTAGTCTGGAAAATAATGTGTTGCAAGGCAACAACGAATTAATGCAACGCTTCTATGCGTTGGTGCTTGCAAAATAGAATACCTCCATATAATCATTTATAACACTTTTTTTCTATGCATTGGTGCTTGCAAAATAGAATAACCTTCATGTATAATCATTTATTACTGTAGGTAGTTCGAATGGTAGTACAAGGCACAACTTTAGTAAAGTTAGATAGAGTAGAAATGAAAGTGATATATTGATTCAATGGAACAATCTGTTACATTACAGTGCAAGTATCATCATTTAGGAGTACATCACTTCCTTATAAAAATATATAATACAAAATTTCTAAACATCCAGAGAACTGTCTTGTTTCTCTTCCAAGTATCATTAATCATCATACATTCTCCAAGATCCATGTAATCATCCAGTATTGAAATTCTCGACCTACAAAAAATTATAAAACTATTTAGGCATAATTTCGAAATGAAGTTTAAAAACATACATAGTATACACAATACCTAAAAGGATCCACATAAAATTACCAGATGTGCAAGAAAAGATTGTTGGGGAGGGGGGCATAAGCTTATGTATGTCTAACAAATAAATTAGTAGGAGTACATGTTAAAACACTGATTATCTTTGACCAATCGGATGTGCCTGTTCACTGTGAATAACCATCAGCATGTATTCGCTACTGCTACCTCTTGAGCACTGCGTTGGTTTTCCCTTGAAGAGGAAAGGGTGATGCAGCAAAGTAGCGTAAGTATTTCCCTCAGTTTTTGAGAACTAAGGTATCAATCCAGTAGGAGGCCGCGCACGAGTCCCTCACACCTACACAAACAAATAAATCCTCGCAACCAGCGCGATAAGGAGTTGTCAATCCCTACACGGTCACTTACGAGAGTGAGATCTGATAGATATGATAAGATAATATTTTTGGTATTTTTATGATAAAGATGCAAAGTAAAATAGAAACAAAATAAAAGGCAACGGAAATAGCTTGTTGATGGGAGATTAATATGATGGAAAATAGACCCGGGGGCCATAGGTTTCACTAGTGGCTTCTCTCAAGATCGCATAAGTATTATGGTGGGTGAACAAACTACTGTTGAGAAATTGACAGAATTGAGCATAGTTGTGAGAATATCTAGGTATGATCATGTATATAGGCATCACGTCCGAGATAAGTAGACCGACTCCTGCCTGCATCTACTACTATTACTCCACACATCGACCGCTATCCAGCATGCATCTAGAGTATTAAGTTCATAAGAACAGAGTAACGCTTTAAGGAAGATGACATGATGTAGAGGGATAAACTCATGCAATATGATATAAACCGCATCTTTTTATCCTCGATGGCAACAATACAATACATGCCTTGCTGCCCCTACTGTCACTGGGAAAGGACACCACAAGATTGAACCCAAAGCTAAGCACTTCTCCCATTGCAAGAAAGATCAATCTAGTAGGCCAAACCAAACTGATAATTCAAAGAGACTTGCAAAGATAACCAATCATACATAAAAGAATTCAGAGAAGATTCATATATTGTTCATAGATAAACTTGATCATAAACCCACAATTCATCGGTCTCAACAAACACACCGCAAAAGAAGATTACATCAAATAGATCTCCACGAGAGAGGGGGAGAACATTGTATTGAGATCCAAAAAGAGAGAAGAAGACATCTAGCTAATAACTACGGACTCGAAGGTCTGAGGTAAACTACTCACACATCATCGGAGAGGCTATGGTGTTGATGTAGAAGCCCTTCGTGATCGATGCCCCCTCCGGCGGAGCTCCGGAACAGGCCCCAAGATGGGATCTCATGGGTACAGAAGGTTGCGGCGGTGCAATTAGGTTTTGGCTCCGTAACTGGTAGTTTGGGGGTACGTAGGTATATATAGGAGGAAGGAGTACGTCGGTGGAGCAACAGGGGGCCCACGAGGGTGGAGGGCGCGCCCAGGGGGGTAGGCGCGCCCCCTACCTCGTGCCCTCCTGGTTGATGTCTTGATGTAGGGTCCAAGTCCTCTGGATCACGTTCGTTCCGAAAATCACGTTGCCGAAGGTTTCATTCCGTTTGGACTCCGTTTGATATTCTTCTTCTGCGAAACTCTAAAATAGGCAAAAAAACAACAATTCTGGGCTGGGCCTCCGGTTAATAGGTTAGTCCCAAAAATAATATAAAAGTGTATAATAAAGCCCAATAATGTCCAAAACAGAATATAATATAGCATGGAACAATAAAAAATTATAGATACGTTGGAGACGTATCAAGCATCCCCAAGCTTAATTCCTGCTCGTCCTCGAGTAGGTAAATGATAAAAACAGAATTTTTGATGTGGAATGCTACTTGGCATAATTTCAATGTAATTCTCTTAATTGTGGTATGAACATTCAGATCCGAAAGATTCAAGACAAAAGTTTAATATTGACATAAAAATAATAATACTTCAAGCATACTAACTAAGCAATCATGTCTTCTCAAAATAACATGGCCAAAGAAAGTTATCCTTACAAAATCATATAGTCTGGCTATGCTCTATCTTCACCACACAAAATATTTAAATCATGCACAACCCTGATGACAGGCCAAGCAATTGTTTCATACTTTTAGTGTTCTCAAACTTTTTCAATCTTCACGCAATACATGAGCGTGAGCTATGGACATAGCACTATATGTGGAATAGAATGGTGGTTGTGGAGAAGACAAAAAAGGGAGAAGATAGTCTCACATCAACTAGGCGTATCAACGGGCTATGGAGATGCCCATTAATAGATATCAATGTGAGTGAGTAGGGATTGCCATGCAGCAGATGCACTAGAGCTATAAGTATATGAAAGCTCAACAAAATAAACTAAGTGGGTGTGCATCCAATTCGCTTGCTCACGAAGACCTAGGGCATTTTGAGGAAGCCCATCATTGGAATATACAAGCCAAGTTCTATAATGAAAAATTTCCCACTAGTATATGAAAGTGATATCATAGGAGACTTTCTATCATGAAGATCATGGTGCTACTTTGAAGCACAAGTGTGGTAAAAGGATAATAACATTGTCCCTTCTCTCTTTTTCTCTCATTTTTTTATTTGGGCCTTTTTTATGGCTTCTTTTTTCTCTTTTTTTTATTTCGTCCGGAGTCTCATCCCGACTTGTGGGGGAATCATAGTCTCCATCATCCTTTCCTCACTTGGGACAATGCTCTAAAAATGATGATCATCACACGTTTATTTACTTACAACTCATGAATTACAACTCAATACTTAGAACAAAATATGACTCTATGTGAATGCCTCCGGCGGTGTACTGGGATATGCAATGAATCAAGAGTGACATGTATGAAAGAATTATGAATGGTGGCTTTGCCACAAATACAATGTGAACTACATGATCATGCAAAGCAATATGACAATGATGGAGTGTGTCATAGTAAACGGAACGGTGGTAAGTTGCATGGCAATATATCTCGGAATGGCTATGGAAATGCCATGATAGGTAGGTATGATGGCTATTTTGAGGAAGGTATATGGTGGGTGTATGATACCGGCGAAAAGTGCGCGGTATTAGAGAGGCTAGCAACGGTGGAAGGAGGAAAAGTGTGTATAATCCATGGACTCAACATTAGTCATAAAGAACTCATATACTTATTGCAAAAATCAACAAGTTATCAAAGCCAAGTATTACGCGCATGCTCCTAGGGGGATAGATTGGTAGGAAAAGACCATCGCTCGTCCCCGACCGCCACTCATAAGGAAGACAATCAATAAATAAATCATGCTCCGACTTCATCACATAACGGTTCACCATATGTGCATGCTACGGGAATCACATACCTTAACACAAGTATTTCTCAAATTCACAACGACTCAACTAGCATGACTCTAATATCATCATCTCCATATCTCAAAACAATTATCAAGCATCTAACTTCTCATAGTATTCAACACACTCATAAGATTTTTTTTACTAATCTTGAATGCCTATCATAATTAAAGAAAATTACCATGCTGTTTTGTAGGACTCTCAAAATAATATAAGTGAAGCATGAGAGATCAATAGTTTCTATAAAACAAAATCACCACCGTGCTCTAAAAGATATAAGTGAGGCACTAGAGCAAAAACTATATAGCTCAAAAGATATAAGTGAAGCACATAGAGTATTCTAATAAATTCCGATCATGTGTGTCTCTCTCAAAAGGTGTGTACAGCAAGGATGATTGTGGTAAACTAACAAATAAAGACTCAAATAATACAAGACGCTCCAAGCAAAACACATATCATGTGGTGAATAAAAATATAGCTCCAAGTAAAGTTACCGATGGAAGTAGACGAAAGAGGGGATGCCTTCCGGGGCGTCCCCAAGCTTTGGCTTTTAGGTGCCCTTAGATTATCTTGGGGTGCCATGGGCATCCCCAAGCTTAGGCTCTTTCCACTCCTTGTTCCGTAATCCATCAAATCTTTTACCCAAAACTTGAAAACTTCACAACACAAAACTCAGCAGAAAATCTCGCAAGGTCCGTTAGCGAAAGAAAACAAAAGAACACTTCAAGGTACTGTAATGAACTCATTCTTTATTTATATTGGTGTTAAACCTACTGTATTCCAACTTCTCTATGGTTTATAAACGATTTTACTAGCCATAGATTCATCAAAATAAGCAAACAACACACGAAAAACAGAATTTGTCAAAAACAGAACAGTCTGTAGTAATCTGTAACTAACGCAAACTTATGGAACTCCAAAAATTCAGAAAAAATAGGAAGACCTAGACAATTTGTTTATTGATCAGCCGCAATTGGAATCAATATTTTATCACGTTCTGGTGATTTTTAACAATTACTTTCGTGAACAGAAAGTTTCTGGAATTTACAGCAAGCAAATAACTATCATCCAAGAAGATCCTATAGGTTAAACTTGGCACAAACACTAATTAAAACATAAAAACACATCTAACCAGAGGCTAGATCAAATATTTGTTCCTAAACATAAGCAAAAAGCAAAAAACTAAAAATAAAATTGGGTTGCCTCCCAACAAGCGCCCTTAGCTAGGCATAAGATTTCAACGATGCTCACATGAAAGACAAGAATTGAAGCACAAAGAGAGCATCATGAAACATGTGACAAACACATCTAAGTCTAACATACTTCCTATGCATAGGCATCTTATAGGTAAACAAATTATCATAGCAACCAAAAACTAGCATATGCAAGGAAGTGGAAAGAAACAATAGCAATCTCAACATGACGAGAGGTAATTTAGTAACATGAAAATTTCTCCAACCATATTTTCCTCTCTCATAATAATTACATGTGGGATCATATTCAAATTCAACAATATAACTATCATATAAATTTTTTTCTACATGTCCACATGTATGCAAAGTTGACACTCTTCCAAAATAGCGTGAATATCATTAACAAAAGTCATGACCTCTCCAAACCCACTTTTATCAAAAATATCATAAGATTGAACATACTCCAAATATGTGGGATCTAAATTTGACACTCTTCCAAACCCACTTTCAATAATATTGCAAACGCTATTATCAATCTCATATTCATCATGGGGCTTAAATAAATTTTCAAGATCATGCGAAGAATCACCCCAATCATGATCATTGCAACAAGTAGTAGACATAGAAAAACTAGCAAGCTTAGGGTTTTGCATATTATTAGCACAATTGACATGAAGAGAATTTATAGTAAAATCATTGCGATCATGCTTTTCATCGAAGGAACTATCAAGTATGGGTGCAATAGCAACGATCTCATGTTTAACAGAAGGAACTATAGCAAATTCATCTTCATAAATATTGGCATCATGGCCACAAGAATAGCAAGCATCATGTTCATCAAGGGATATTTCAATCAAATCATCAGAATCATAATTATCTATAGATTCATGCATATCATTATTTTCTGCTTTCATAGACTCTTGCGAAATATTAGCTTCTTCTTGGAAAGCGGAGGAGTCCTCAATATATGGTTTAACATAGGCATTGGAAACATAATTATCATAACAATATTTAAGTATGGCAAAATTTTCAGATTTGTAAAGAGTAGCACCATACGTTTCAATCAATGAAGCAATTTCATAAGCACCCTTAAAAGCAACAAATTCTTCAATTTGTTGAACATCATAGTAATTATAAACACCCCTAGCATATGAAGATACAATTCCATTGTCACTAAACTCACATTGGTAGGGAAGGTGTTTCTTAATGTTTTCGGAGCAATAAGTAAAATCATAAATTTCACAAAGATTCCAAGCATAACACATCAATTTGTTTATTTGATCCCATAAGAGTCTCCCCTTTTCAGACAAACGGTGACGCACAAAATGAGAATGCTCATCTAAAGATTTCCCATCAACTAGGCTAGTTGGGGTTTCAGCACGAGCGCATAGGGATCGAAGATGATCCAAGTAGAACACTTTAAGTGGATCCATATCAATAGATTCTTAGCAAGCAAAGATGCAAGCAAATAGAAGGCACATGGTAACACGAGCAAAAAGAAGGACGAACGGAAGAGGGGCAAATAAAATGGCATGGGTGAAGTGGGGGAGAGGAAAACGAGAGGCAAATGGCAAATAATGTAATGTGGGAGATAAGGGTTTGTGATGGGTACTTGGTATGTTGACTTTTGCATAGACTCTCCGGCAACGGCGCTAGAAATGGCTCATTGTCGGGAGTCCAAATCTTGACTTGACCTTGCGTAAGCCTCCCCGGCAACGGCGCCAGAAATCCTTCTTGCTACCTCTTGAGCACTGCGTTGGTTTTCTCTTCAAGAGGAAAGGGTGATGCAGCAAAGTAGCATAAGTATTTCCCTCAGTTTTTGAGAACCAAGGTATCAAACCAGTAGGAGGCCACGCACGAGTCCCTCGCACCTATACAAACAAATAAATCCTCGCAACCAACGCGATAAGGGTTGTCAATCCCTACACGGTCACTTACGAGAGTGAGATCTGATAGATATGATAAGATAATATTTTTGGTATTTTTATGATAAAGATGCAAAGTAAAATAGAAACAAAATAAAAGGCAACGGAAATAGCTTGTTGATGGGAGATTAATATGATGGAAAATAGACCCGGGGGCCATAAGTTTCACTAGTGGCTTCTCTCAAGAGCATAATCATTACGATGGGTGAACAAATTACTGTTGAGCAATTGACAGAATTGAGCATAGTTATGAGAATATCTAGGTATGATCATGTATATAGGCATCACGTCCGAGACAAGTAGACCGACTCCTGCCTGCATCTACTACTATTACTCCACACATCGACCGCTATCCAGCATGCATCTAGAGTATTAAGTTCATAAGAACAGAGTAACACTTTAAGCAAGATGACATGATGTAGAGGGATAAACTCATGCAATATGATATAAACCCCATCTTGTTATCCTCGATGGCAACAATACAATACATGCCTTGCTGCCCCTACTGCCATTGGGAAAGGACACCGCAAGATTGAACCCAAAGCTAAGCACTTCTCCTATTGCAAGAAAGATCAATCTAGTAGGCCAAACCAAACTGATAATTCAAAGAGACTTGCAAAGATAACCAATCATACATAAAAGAATTCAGAGAAGATTCAAATATTGTTCATAGATAAACTTGATCATAAACCCACAATTCATCGGTCTCAACAAACACACCGCAAAAGAAGATTACATCGAATAGATCTCCACGAGAGAGGGGAAGAAAATTGTATTGAGATCCAAAAAGAGAGAAGAAGCCATCTAGCTAATAACCATGGACCCGAAGGTCTGAGGTAAACTACTCACACATCATCGGAGAGGCTATGGTGTTGATGTAGAAGCCTTCCGTGATTGATGCCCCCTCTGGCGGAGCTCCGGAACAGGTCCCAAGATGGGATCTCATGGGTACAAAAGGTTGCGGCGGTGGAATTAGGTTTTTGGCTCCGTATCTGGTAGTTTGGGGGTACGTAGGTATATATAGGAGGAAGGAGTACGTCAGTGGAGCAACAGGGGGCCGACGAGGGCGGAGGGCGCGCCCAGGGGGGTAGGCGCGCCCCCCTACCTCGTGCCCTCCTGGTTGATGTCTTGACGTAGGGTCCAAGTCCTCTGGATCACGGTCATTTCAAAAATCACGTTCCCGAAGGTTTCATTCCGTTTGGACTCCGTTTGATATTTCTTTTCTGCGAAACTCTGAAATAGGCAAAAAACAGCAATTCTGTGCTGGGCCTCGGGTTAATAGGTTAGGCCCAAAAATAATATAAAAGTGTATAATAAAGCCCAATAATGTCCAAAACAGAATATAATATAGCATGGAACAATAAAAAATTATAGATAGGTTGGAGACGTATCAGCTACTAACATTTGTCCAAAGATTATATTATATATCAACAGTGGGATGAATTCAGTAACAAACTAAATGATGAGTAGGTAAGCAATAATATCGACTATACAAATTGGATATTTCTGTTTTCCAAAGGTCTTGGCATTAAATGATTTTGTGTCACCAGTACTCACGTACTGCCTATGCTTGGTATGATGTATTAGGAAAAAACTCAGTGGCAACAGCTAAAAAATCATTAACTAAAGTAGTGGCATTCTGTTTCTAGAAAAGGTAGGATCCAAGATGTTTACAGGAAAATAAAAATCATTTAATGTGGCTCTATTTAATTCTTCAAGACCAACCTAGCACGAAAGATGAATACATATTTATGAAAATGCATCAGGGGTGACCTATGTAATGGCTAAACAATCTGAAACAAAGCAAACCTAAGTAATGGATGAACAATTGCATATCAGTACTTACCCAGTTTTAAGAAACGCTACCCATTTGCCTTTGCTGATGATGTGGCATATCATACAACTCAGCTCCATCTTGTACCATTTTCCATGTCATCATATAACTGAATATGAATACCTATACGAATCTACAAAAAATGGGCCTGGACAAAAGTTAAGACCATAAAAATAGACATATATTGGCACACTTAACTAACGGAGACTCGTTGGACAAGTTAGTGTAAAAATTAAGGACATGGAATAAATAAGAATGTTATGTCATGAGGAGAAGATAAGGAAATGGACACCTTAGTAAGCGAATGGGTTTCCCCACTTTCTGCGATGATGTTATAAGCTCTACATTTCCATTTTCCCCTGAAGCTGCATGCCATTAAAGCAAGTTAATCCCTTACGCAATCATCCAAGGCAAGTTAAAGATTTTAACACAATCTTATCTATTTGCGCATCTATTCTCAACAGTTTGAAACCTGACTTGTAGGACAGTTTCATACCAACATCACGGTTACTGCAAGTGTTTAGAGACTAACAGATTGTTAGCTTGCACAAAAAATGCAAGGGAAATAAACACATGATGAGATACAGGTGGAACAAATAATACTAACAATTGAAGCAAAAGGGACCATGGAATCAATAAGGAGCTAAAAGGTTCCATGATTATTATTGTACGCATTGTAAAACATACAGATGTTCTATATTTTTTATTTGGGAATGCATATTATCTTCTATATTTTTTATTTGGGCATGCATATTATCTTCTATCTACTGTATATATATAGGTAATATATAAGGAGCAGCAAATTCAGCAGCAGCGGCAATAGCTGTCAGCGGCAGCAGCAATAGCAACCAGCGGCGGTAGCAAACAATTACCGTCAGCGGCAATCATCTTCTATCTAATGTATAGGTACTAAGGAGCAGCAAAATAAGTAGCGGTGGCAATAGCATGTAGCTGCAGTAGCAAACAATCAGTGTCACCAAGAGCTGTACTTTCCATGAGCACGCACATACCACAGACACATGCAGATGAGCCAAGCACGCACGCATCAGCAGGCAAACGCACGCAGTGCCACCAGAATTATGGATCCGCCCCTGCTTTTGGTCATCTGGGGTTCATAGCAGTACATGTTAGAACACCACAGCTGACATAACTTTTACTAGAAAGATATACCACAATTATGTATGACTCGAAGAGCAAATTCAGGCAGCACTCCTCAACAAAAGTAACGCTTCTACAGAGTAATATTTGGTTTATTAGGATCATCATCGTGATGGACAGCAATGAATCAGCCATGGCACAATGGCCATGCCACACAAACCAGCAGAGGGGAGGAGTGACTTATAGAATCGTCGGCGTCGGAGTCGAGGTAACTGAGGCAGAGTAGCACTGTTGAGCCCGAGTTGGCAGCCATGGGTGCCGAGACGCGGGGGTAGTTGGCATATAAACCGGAGGCAGGGGAGCTGCGCCAGCGACCCGTGGCGACTAGGGTTGCTGCGGGGGCGGGGACGTCGTTCCGGCGGCGGAAAATACGAGAAGAACTGTGAGGGGGGAGGAGGCCGGTGAGCAGCGGCGCAGAACTGCGCCGGAACTGCCCGGATTCGGGAGCGGCGGCAACGTTGTGGCGATGGAGCTCGCATGAGAAAGGGGAATCGGGGGAGAGATGTGGCAGCGAAAAATAACTGTTTATTTATCCTTAGCTGCGTGATACGAGGAAGCAGGTACAGAGGTAGAGGTGGGGGTACGGGGAGGTTCGTGGGGAGGTGGGAGGTTGAACTCAACACATGTCATCATCGTTGCTACACATACGTTGCTATAAGGGGGTTCTTGTTGTAGTGAAAGGCAAGAATAGATCTAGGTATTATCATCTTTGATATGCAATCCATAAGTGGCTCTCATAATAGATTCATAAGGTAATTTTATTTTCTTTCTAGGAAAGTGCTCCATGCATTTTCTTAACGGAAATCGGAATCTAATATTTCCATCTTTCATATCAATAATTGCACCAATCATTCTAAGGAAAGGTCTACCAAGAATATTAGGACATGTAGGATTGCAATCTATATCAAGAACAATGAAATCTACGCGCACATAATTCCTATTTGCAACAATAAGAACATCCCGTAGGTTTCTTAATGGTGGAATCCGCAAGGTGCAAGTTTAAAGAACAATCATCAAATTCACGGAAACCTAACACATCACGCAAAGTTTTTGAAATCATGGAAACACTAGCACACAAAGCATAGCATTCATGATCTTTAATTTTAATTTTAATAGTAGGTTCCCACTCTTCATAAAGCTTTCTAGGGATAGAAACTTCTAGTTCAAGTTTTTCTTTATAAGATTGCATGAAAGCATCAACGATATGTTTGGTAAAAGCTTTATTTTGACTATAAGCATGAGGAGAATTTAACACGGATTGCAACAAGGAAATACAATCTATTAAAGAACAATTATCATAATTAAATTCCTTGAAATCCAAAATAGTGGGTTCATTGCTATGTAAAGTTTTGACCTCTTCAATCTCACTTTTATCAATTTTTGCATCAAGATCTAAATCTCCGAATCATTCGGACGCCTTTTAACTAAAGTTGACTCATCTCCAGTCCCATCATTATCAAGGTTCATATTGCAAAACAAAGATTTAATAGGAGACACATCAATCACTTTTAGATCTTCATCCCTATTACCTTCTAGATCTTCTGGTTTGGCGGCCATCTTATTGACTAAGGTGGCCTGCTTATCCGAAATTTGGGCTATTAATTTTTCAAGATGAGCAAACAGAGATTTCAAACCATAAAATTCCTTAGACATATCATCAAGCTCTTTATTCATGTACTCCATAAAGCTTTTTTGTTCTTTAAGCTTGTTTCTAAAGAAATTATTATGCTCAAATTGCAAAGTCATAAAGCTTCTGACGTTGTTTTCAATTTCTTCCAACCTTTTAAGGTAAGTATCAACTTTTTAGGCAGGGCCATTAGGGTAAATAGGCAACAAGAAGCAAGCGAAAAGAGGCGAACGGAAAAAGAGGGCGAATAAAACGGCAAGGGTGAAGTGGGGGGAGAGGAAAACGAGAGGCAAATGGTAAATAATGTAATGCGAGGGATAAGAGTTGTGATGGGTACTTGGTATGTCTTGACTTGACTTGGCAACTGCGCCAGAGATGGCTAGATGCTGGGAGATCAAATCTTGACTTGACTTGGCGTAAGCCTCCCCGGCAACGGCGCCAGAAATCCTTCTTGCTACCTCTTGAGCACTGCGTTGGTTTTTTCCTTGAAGAGGAAAGGGTGATGCAGTAAAGTAGCGTAAGTATTTCCCTCAGTTTTTGAGAACCAAGGTATCAATCCAGTAGGAGGTTACACACAAGTCGCCTTATACCTGCACAAACAAATAAGAACCTTGCAACCAACGCGATAAAGGGGTTGTCAATCCCTTCACGACCACTTGCAAAAGTGAGATCTGATAGAGATAATAAGATAAATATTTTTGGTATTTTTATGATATAAACTGAAAGTAAAGATTGCAAAGTAAAAATAGATTGGAAACTTATATGATGGAAAATAGACCCGGGGGCCATAGGTTTCACTAGTGGCTTCTCTCAAGATAGCATAAGTATTACGGTGGGTGAACAAATTATTGTCGAGCAATTGATAGAAAAGTGCATAATTATGAGAATATCTAGGCATGATCATGTATATAGGCACCACGTCCGCGACAAGTAGACCGAAACGATTCTGCATCTACTACTATTACTCCACACATCGAGCGCTATCCAGCATGCATCTAGAGTATTATGTTCATAAGAACAGAGTAACACATTAGGCAAGATGACATGATGTAGAGGGATAAACTCAAGAAATATGATATAAACCCCATCTTTTTATCCTCCATGCCAACAATAGAATACGTGCCTTGCTGCCCCTGCTGTCACTGGGAAAGGACACCGCAAGATTGAAACCAAAACTAAGCACTTCTCCAATTGCAAGAAAGATCAATCTAGTAGGCCAAACCAAACTGATAATTCGAAGAGACTTGCAAAGATAACCAATCATACATCAAAGAATTCAGATAAATTCAAATATTGTTTATAGATAATCTTGATCATAAACCCACAATTCATCGGATCTCGACAAACACACCGCAAAAAGAATTACATCGAATAGATCTCCAAGAAGATGGAGTAGAACTTTGTATTGAGATCCAAAGAGAGAGAAGAAGCCATCTAGCTAATAACTATGGACCCGAAGGTCTATGGTGAACTACTCACACATCATCGCAGAGGCTATGGTGTTGATGTAGAAGCCCTCCGTGATCGATTCCCCCTCCGGCGGAGCGCCGGAAAAGGCCCCAAGATGGGATCTCACGGGTACAGAAGGTTGCGGCGGTGGAAATAGGGTTTCGTGGTGCTCCTGGTTGTTTTCGGGGTACATAGGTATGTATAGGAGGAAGAAGTGGGTCGGTGGAGCTGTGAGGGACCCACGAGGGTGGGGGCGTGCCCAGGGGGCAGGCACGCCTCCCTGCCTCGTGGCCTCCTTGCTTCTTTCTTGATGTCCACTCCAAGTCCTATGGATCACGTTTGTTCCAAAAATAACTCTTCTGAAGGTTTCATTCCGTTTGGACTCCGTTTGATATCCCTTTTCTGCGAAACACTGAAATAGGCAAAAACAGGAATTTGCACTGGGCCTTCGGTTAATAGGTTAGTCCCAAAAATAATATAAAAGTGCTTAGTAAAGCCCATTAAACATCCAAAACAGATAATATAATAGCATGGAACAATCAAAGATTATAGATACGTTGGAGACGTATCAGCGGTGTGGAGGCACAATGCTCCCCAAGAAGCCACTAGGGCCACTGTAATCTCCTCACGCCCTCGCACAATGCAAGATGTCGTGATTCCACTAAGGGACCCTTGAGGGCGGTCACCGAACCCATACAAATGGCAACCCTTGGGGACATTCACCGAACCCGTACACTTTGGCAACCCTTGGGTGCGGTCACCGAAACCCGTCAAATTGCTCAGGGCGATCTCCACAACCTAATTGCAGACCCAACGCTTGCCCGGAGCTTTACACCACAATGATTGAGCTCTGAACACCACCAACCGTCTAGGGCGCCCAAGAACCCAAGAGGAACAAGCTCAAGGGTACCAAGAACCCAAGAGTAATAAGCTTCTCAACTTGTAACTTCCACGTATCACCATGGAGAACTCAAACCTATGCACCAAATGCAATGGCAAGGGCACACGGAGTGCCCAAGTCCTTCTCTCCCAAATCCCACCAAAACAACTAATGCTAGGGAAGGAAATGAGAGGAAGAACAAGAAGGAGAACACCAAGAACTCCAAGATCTAGATCCAAGGGTTCCCCTCACAAGAGGAGAAAGTGATTGGTGGAAATATGGATCTAGATCTCCTCTCTCTTTTCCCCCAAAAACTAGCAAGAATCCATGCAGAGATTGAGAGATAGCAAGCTCAAAGAAGGTCAACAATGGGGGGAGATCACTAGCTCAAAGGATCAGGTTCATTGGGGAAGAAGACCCCCTTTTATAGGTGGGACAAAATCCAACCGTTATGCTCACAGCCCGCACAGAGCGGTACTACCGCTCGTCCTCACGGTACTACCTCTAGGGGTAGCGGTACTACCTCAAAGATTAGGGGTACTACTGTTTGCGAGCGGTACTAAAAAAATACATCTGTGCCTACCACCGCTGGACGTGAGACGTCTTTTTGGTCCGGAGAGGAAGTAGCCACAGAAGTAGCCATGGTAGTACCGCTCCCAAGAGCGGTAGTAAAAAATTACATCACCTCCAAGCGGTAGTACCGCTCCCACGAGTGGTAGTACCGCTGCAGCTTTTATGAGGACACCAAAACTGACACAACTTCTGCAAACGGACTCCGAATTCAACGAAACCAAGTTTGTTGGAAAGCTAGAGACAAGGGCTAACACAATCTTCGTAGAAATAACAATAAGAAGGAAATTATAAAAGGCCCATAAGAAAATGGTGAGAACCCTTCCTCGAATAAGACCGGTAAAACCTCCAACACCGAAAATGCAATAGAAGAATAATGTGAACTCCGTTTTTGATGAACTCGAGCTTGTCAAGAAGATGACCATAAGCTCCAAATCTCACTAGGAGAAAACCAAACAAGAACCAAGAAAGATGATGCAAGCATGCAATGGTTTGAGCTCTCTATGAACGATGCGATCAAGCTACTCACTTGAGAGCCCTCCTTGATAGTACGACAATCGATCCTATAACCCGGTCTCCAAACTACCACCATGAGATCGGTAAAATAGAGAAAATATCAAGGGTAAACATTTGCCTTGCACATAGTCCACTTGGGCTAGATGATGACGATCTTGACTCCCTCAGGTTGGACCACCTTTCTTGATTGCGTTGGCTCGATGATGACCAGATGTTTGCTCCCCCATACTCTACTATGGGTGAGCCGCTCTTTGGCACATCTTCTCAAGTCCAATGACACCACAATGAACGGCAAGCTTCAAGGATGATCTCTTCGTGATGCTCCACTTGAACTTGCACACTGCAACCATACCATGGGACCACTTGATCCCTAGGTACAGCTTGTACGCTTTGTATGTTGATCAACATGATTCACTCTGGACTTAGTCTTGGTCAACCTTGAATCTTTCAAACTCTCTTCATTTGGATGATGTCTTGAAGGTAGACATGAATGATCACACACTCTTCTTCTTCAAGACATGCTTACAATAAGCTCAACACTCACATGACCAATCTTTGGATAATTCCTTAATAACACCTTGGTTAACTCATAAACTCCTTTAAACCAACATATGGACTTCAAGAAAAGCCTATGGACAAATCCTTCAAATATAACTCAATGCAACCATTAGTCCATAGAGAACGTCATCAATTACCAAAACCACACATGGGGGCACCGCATGTCCTTTCACCAACCATAGCATTAAGTATCAAGTCCTCTTTACTCCCATACGCAAATACTTGGGTATGTGTTTCAGTCACTCATGTCACCAACCATAAGCGAATCATGAATGTATTGGAACACACTACAGTGGGAATCCCTCACACATGCGCGACAAGGAGGGCACCATAGGACAGCACCAAAATAAAAGATACAACTCAAACCGATCAAGTGTCATCAATCAACTCATAGGGCAAAACTGATATACTCAAACATCATAGGATGGTCATACATCATTGGATAATAATATATAGCATTAAGCACCATGTTTAAGTAGACATTACAGCTAGGAGAAGAGGTGTTACACCGTTGCATAGAGGGAGAGAGAGTTGGTGATGATGACGGCGAAGTTGTTGGTGTAAATCAACGTCTGGATGATTGCTCCGCCGGCGTTTCGGCGCCACCGGGAGAGAGGGGACACCACAAAAAAAATACACTTCCGTGATGATACGTGTTTGCCACAGTAGGTCACGTTTTCTGTCATGCATGTACATTCAAGATAGTCATACCTGTGATGTCATAGAAGTGTTCCATGACATTACCAAAATTATCATCACGGAAGTGTCCACTTCCGTGACGATAAATCACGCGTCACAGAAGTGCTTTCGTCAAGGGTGACCGACACGTGGCATCCACCGTAACGGAACGCCGTTAAGCTATCGGGTCCGGTTTTGGATCCGATAACCCGTTAACAGCCCGGACCAATGGGGATTTTCCACGTGTAAAATCATCATTGGCTAGAGGAAACACGTGTCGGCTCACCGTTGGGACAGATGTCATCCACTCATTGGACCCAAAGCACCTATGGTATGTCGACACGTGGCACGGCCCAACAGAGGCCCATTCCTGTGAAAAGGCCGGCCCGTTTGACTTGGTCAAAAGGTGGCGGGCCGGCCCACGGCAAGCCTGTTAACGGCCTGTTCGCATATAGCCCATTTACAGCCCGCTAACCCAGGGCCCGTTTATGGCCTATCTGAATTAGGCCCACTAGCGTCATCTAGGCCGTCCAATATAATTCCAGCCCGTTTTAACTTCCGGCCCATGACGCCTTTCGGCCCGTATGAGGCCCTTATTACTCTCGGCCCATTAACGGCCCGTGGTAAAACTGGCCCATAATGAACAGTGTATCACTTTATACCCATTAACGGCACGTGGTGAAACTGGCCCATAATGAATAGTGTATCACTTTATACCCATTAACGGTTCATTATTATGTTGGGCCGTTTCCAGCCCATGTTATCTTTCGGCCTTCTCGGGGCCCATTTATTCTTGGGCTCATTTCCACATTCATTTACTTACAACCCATTACTGTCATTTTCTGCTTGTGGGCCAAATTCAGCCCGTGGTTACAGTCGTCCCGTTTGTGGCCCGTTAATACGTTTGGCCATTTTCATAGCGTCATGAAAATACGGCCGATTAACGATGGCCCATTATGGTTGGCCCATGAATGGACGATTTCAACTCTAGCCCATTTACGGCCATAATGTGGTCTGTTATTGGCCCATGTTTGGCCAACCGATCATACGGCCCGTAGAAGGCCCATTGATGATACGGCCCATAGAAGGCCCATTGTGTCTACGACCCGTATAAGGCCCATTGTTTCTACGCCACGTAGAAGGCCCATTGTTTCTACGGCCCTTAGAAGGCCCATTGTTTCTACGGCCCGTAGGAGGCCCATGTTAACTACAGCCGGTGGGCATCAAAGTTCGCCACCAGTGCAAATATAGGGAACACCCTACACTATACAAAAATGGCTTGCTATTTTCATCAGCCGGTGGCTGCACGTTAAGAACAAATTTTGTATCGCACCAAAACAAATTACAACTATAAAACAAAAGGAAGGTTGGCATAAAAGTTAACAGTCTAGCAGATAAATGCACCACCAGAAGTTCAGAAGCTCAGTTCATTTGACCTGACTGTTACGTTTTCATGCTGTATTTTCCAATGGAGCACCATAACCTTCGCCTTCAGTTCTCCTAGGCTCCTGAACAACATAGCAAATGTCTGATAGTCTGGTTTCAAAACCATGCATATCTTGACAACATCGAACAATGTCTCTCCTTGTTTCACAAAGGGTCTCTGTTAGGGAATGGACTTGTGTCTGGAGCGCAGATACAACATTGTTTTGAGCTTGCATATCTTGATCATGAGGCAGTTTCAACGAGATTGCCTTAACAACCAAGCCAGTATTACGCAGGAACGTGCTTTTGGCACTGTTAGTGGACAGGTACTGACCCACTTCAGCAAGAGCTGACATTGCGGTTATAGTTGCCTCGCCACCTTCAGAAGGTGGCGGTTCCACCATTTTTTCCATAGCTCGCTGAAAAGTTGAGGTTTTACATTAGTAGTACCAGAACAGAAGATATTAAGGAGGCAGCAAAACCAAACAAAATAGCTTTGGTCTATATACAGAACTTATTCTGGTGAACCCATGTAAAATAATAGTTGTATTTTATTGCAAAGTACATAATAAAACCAGGTTCCAAACATATGACCATGTACCATCGCTAATGTATTGTCTATTTCTTCACATTGTATTGAGGGCTAAGGATAAAGAGACAAAGTTTATAATACGGTAAGCATAGTATGACATCATTCATATCACAAAACAACTGAGAACAGACGAACAGGCAATTGTAACGTTGTGTGGGCAAGTCCAGCACGGAACTAGATTACAGGTCAAGATCAAAGGAACATCACTCCTCTCCTTTAAACCTTGTAAGGTGCAATGATACGCTAAGACAATTGTGTATAAAATTGAAAAGAGTAATAGACATTGGCTGCAAACCATGCAATTCAAGGCACAAGTCAGAGTAAGTAGTAGTTAAAAGGCATGAGGATTAAGGACTTACAACAACGGCTTTGACTAGTGTGTCATGCCCTTCTTCTTGCTGGTATGATAGTCCTTGAAGATTTCCACAACATTTGGTTCAGGTACTTTTTGGTCCTTGCCGGCTTTCCTCTGCATTTGGAACAAGTCAATATAGATATGATAATATGGTACAGCAAAAAGAGTGAAACAACAGCTAATTACAAGAGCCTCGCAGTGTGCAATATAGATACGAGATCCTGTCGTCTGTTGGAATTTCACTTTTGTACGGTTGGCCTTGTTCTTTGAACAGTTCACCTACAAGAACATAGATTTGTGTGGCACATGTGTAAATAGGACTTCAACATGTGATCTGATCACATATATATAATGTACCTGATACTTTGGATCGGACCAGTGTTTAACGAGGCCTCTCCAGTCTTCATCAGATATATTTTCCACTAGAGATGTTTGGGCAAGTTCACTGTTAGCCTTGCCTTCAAAGTGAGTTTTCCTCAAGTTATACCGATACTGTCGCAGAGCAGACTTGAAAACATGGGTGCAAGCTTGTCAGGTTGCATCATCTTGGCTATCCAACTTGAACCTCATCTGTTGAAAATTATGGGAGTCTCATTATCAGCAACCTAGAAAGTATTGGACAGAGCAAGACGATATTACTAGTTTCCATACATAACCATACTTACAGATAAATGGTCGAGGAAGGTGTTGAACTGGGTTTCGTCTTTGTCATGTTGGGAGGATACGTACATGAAACCTAACAGCAACCGATGCCTCTGATACTAACTTGGCTGACTCTGTAGCATCACGTGGCCTTTTTAAACCTACCTCAAAACGGATCTCCATTCTTCCTCCTCTAGATTTAGTTAACCTATCGAGCATTATCCCTGATGTTTGTTTCCTCTTGCGCCTAGGTGCTAGTCCAACAACAAACATAGGAAGTGTTAGTGTACTTCAAACTGTGAGACTACATATAAAGAAGCATGCAACTGTAACTTGACTCTAGCAACTACCTTCTTGCTGTTGAAGCTCACAAAGTTCATTTGATCTTGCCAACTCATCTTGTGTCAAGAGTGCTTCGGAAGTAGTGTCAGGTGGCAAGGGAGCTTGGGAACGTGCTGCTAGCTAAGTTGACCAACGAGTAAATTGTGCAGCTGGTGGTACTGTGGAAGGTTTTGCAACAACTAGGGTTGTTTCTGTTTGGCTTGTTTTGCAGCTCGTTTAGCACGGGATACCTGTCGGTACAATTTTCCGCTAGACTTTGACCGTCTATTGCACCATCAGTACCAGCAGAATCTGCAGGATTCTTTCGCTTCCCTTTCCCTGCCATTCTGTATTGCTTCCTCTTTCTCGGTGCCATGTTAAGTCAAGTCGACAAGAAAAACGAATAACAATTTAGTTCTTCAGAACAAATTGATGCGTGATACAGACGAACTGAACTTTGATGTTAGACAACCACATGATAGGAGGATGTAATATGTAAGAAAAACAGGACGGCATGAGATAACCAGAACTATGATGTGTAAACTAAGCAGAAGACATTTCACTAAATTAGAAGCAATGCAATGGAAGGTAGACACCATATGAAAGATGCTACAAATATCACTCTGCCAAGTTAACAGTGTCTCATCATAAATGCCGTTTAAACAAATGTGAAGCGGTACAAGAATAAATCATATGCAAGATGCAAACAACATCACACTATCAAGTTAAAGGTCTCTCGTCATTAGTTCCATTGCATATTCACAGCATTGCATATTCACAGCTTATGATGTGTAAACTAAGGAGAAGGCATTTCAACCAATTAGAAGAAATGAAAGCTAGACACCATATGAAAGATGCAACGAATATCACTCTACCAAGTTAAAACTGTCTCGTCATAAGTGCCATTTCAACAAATTAGTAGTACAAGCTAGAAAAGAATGTGAGATGTAACCTATGTCACACTCCAAAGTCAAACGTGTCTTATGATAAGTGATTGTTGCAGGTTACACAACAGTAGTAATTTGATGTAAGAACATGGTGTGATAGACAGATATTGTATGTTCTAGAAACAGGAACACGTGTCTTATTCAAGTATAATGTGTAAAGTGAGCAGATGGAATTCAACAAAATTAGAAGCAATACAAGCTAGACATCACACATAACATGCAACCACATATAACAGTGCCAAGTTAGAGGGAGCACCGGTGATGGTGCACTAAGGGAGACGTGCTCATCATAAACACAGCTACGTTGAGCGTCTATGCATATGTTGTCTTGGAAATCATCTTGGGGGGATGGAGGATTAGAAACTGTAGAGGCCCTCTGTTTGGAAGGATTGATACGTCTCCAACGTATCTATAATTTATGAAGTATTCATGCTATTATATTATCTATTTTGGATGTTTATGGGCTTTACTAAACACTTTTATATTATTTTTGGGATTAACCTATTAACCCAGAGCCCAGTGCCAGTTTATGTTTTTCCCTTGTTTCAGTGTTTCGCAGAAAAGGAATATCAAACGAAGTCCAAACGGAATGAAACCTTCGGGAGCGTGATTTTTGGAACGAACGTGATCCAGGAGACTTGGAGTTGAAGTCAAGGAAGCTTCGAGGTGGCCACGGGGCAGGGAGGCGCGCCTGCCTCACCTGGGCGCGCCCCCACCGTCGTGGGCCCCTTGTGTCTCCCCTTACCGACTTCTTTTTCCTATATATATCCATATACCCTAAAAACATCAGAGAGCAGAATAGATCGGGAGTTCCGCGCCGCAAGCCTCTGTAGCCACCAAAAACCAATTGGGACCCTGTTCCGGCACCCTGCCGGAGGGGGGGAACCCTCACCGGTGGCCATCTTCATCATCCCGGCGCTCTCCATGACGAGGAGGGAGTAGTTCACCCTCG
This sequence comes from Triticum aestivum, assembly GCF_018294505.1. Taxonomy (NCBI): domain Eukaryota; kingdom Viridiplantae; phylum Streptophyta; class Magnoliopsida; order Poales; family Poaceae; genus Triticum; species Triticum aestivum. Next base: position 108,421,843 of record NC_057814.1, on the reverse strand, counting down.
GGGCTGAGGGTATGTACCAGTAGCTATGTGTTTGATCTCTCTCTCTCTCGTGTTCTTGAGGAGATACGATCTTGATGTATCACGAGCTTTGCTATTATAGTTGGATCTTATGATGTTTCTCCCCCTCTACTCTCTTGTAATGGATTGAGTTTTCCCTTTGAAGTAATCTTATCGGATTGAGTCTTTAAGGATTTGAGAACACTTGATGTATGTCTTGTCGTGCTTATCTGTGGTGACAATGGGATATCACGTGATCCACTTGATGTATGTTTTGGTGATCAACTTGCGGGTTCCGCCCATGAACCTATGCATAGGGGTTGGCACACGTTTTCGTCTTGACTCTCCGGTAGAAACTTTGGGGCACTCTTTGAAGTACTTTGTGTTGGTTTGAATAGATGAATCTGAGATTGCGTGATGCATATCGTATAATCATACCCACGGATACTTGAGGTGACATTGGAGTATCTAGGTGACATTAGGGTTTTGGTTGATTTGTGTCTTAAGGTGTTATTCTAGTACAAACTCTATGATAGATCGAACGGAAAGAATAGCTTCGTGTTATTTTACTACAGACTCTTGAATAGATCGATCCGAAAGAGTAACTTTGAAGTGGTTTCGTACCCTACCATAATCTCTTCGTTTGTTCTCCGCTATTAGTGACTTTGGAGTGACTCTTTGTTGCATGTTGAGGGATAGTTATATGATCCAATTATGTTATTATTGTTGAGAGAACTTGCACTAGTGAAAGTATGAACCCGAGGCCTTGTTTCAACGCATTGCAATACCGTTTACGCTCACTTTTATCGTTAGTTACCTTGCTGTTTTTATATTTTCATATTACAAAAACCTATATCTACCATCCATATTACACTTGTATCACCATCTCTTCGCGGAACTAGTGCACCTATACAATTTACCATTGTATTGGGTGTGTTGGGGACACAAGAGACTCTTTGTTATCTGGTTGCAGGGTTGTTTGAGAGAGACCATCTTCATCCTACGCCTCCCACGGATTGATAAACCTTAGGTCATCCACTTGAGGGAAATTTGCTACTGTCCTACAAACCACTGCACTTGGAGGCCCAACAACGTCTACAAGAAGAAGGTTGTGTAGTAGACATCAAGCTCTTTCCTGGCGCCGTTGCCGGGGAGGCTAGGTAAGCGGCACTCACACCCCGTCAACTAAGCTCTTTTCTGGCGCCGTTGCCGGGGAGGTGAGTTCTTGAAGGTATATCTTTAGATCTTGCAATCAAATATTTTCGTTTCTTGTTTTATCACTAGTTTAGTTTATAAAAGAAAACTACAAAAAAATGGAATTGAGTTTACCTCATACGCTTCATCTTTTTAATAACTTTCGCGAGTATGATGGGAAGGAAAATTGTGCCAAAGTGTTAGAAGAAGAATGCATTAAAATGTTTGGCACTAAATCTTTGAATGATGAGCATGATTGCAATGTTGATAGTATGAACTCCTTGAATATCCATAGTACTAATGATGATTGCACTAGTTATGATGAAAATGTCTCCTATAAACATGTCAATTTTTGTGGAGTGCATTGGGTTTGCAAGTACACACCAAATAGGGAAGATAGATATTGCAAGAGGCATTAGCATTTAGAAACTAAATGGTTGCAAGAAAGGCTAAATGTTAGTGCTGAAAATTTAAAATTTCTTAGCCATACTTGTGAACTTTGCAATGAACATGGTCATTTAAAGATCAAATGCAAATTGTTTCATGATCGGATCGTGTCCAAAAATTGTGATGACTTGATTTCCCTTGCACATTATAATGAACTTAGTTTGCTTTTGGGTTATGAAGAAATGAAACGTCAAACTAAGATTATTCCAGAATATAACCTCGAGAAATTCCTTGATATTGACCTAGAAGAAATTTATATGTATTGTGCGGTGAATTGCATTGAAAATCCTTATATTGCCAATTACATAAAGAAAAGAAAGCAAATAGAAGATGAAGAGAACACTAATGAAAGGGAAGAGACTTCCCAATATCCTCCTATTATTTCTTATGATGAATCAGGTAAAGAGGAGGAGCTTTCTATTCAACCAATCTCATCAATAAGAAGCTCAAAAAAGAGGGATAAATCCGCGCATGATGTGAAGAAGGAAAAGAAAAACGGAGAAGCAAAGGTAAAAAGGTATCCCTCCCAAAAGATGTTGCTCCTACTACTCATTGTGATCATGATAATTGCTATACTATTGGTGCTATCCATACTATTAATAATGAGAGTGAGTGTGGAACCCCGGCTCAGAGAAAACCAGAACACCCCGTATTCCAGACCAGAGATCGAGGTGAAGTCTTCTAGAATACGGCACTGCTTAGTATAGAACAAACCAGCTCTCTATTACAACACGAATATGAACACAAGGGTTCCGATATTACAATGAAGAACATCGGTACGGCGACACTACGCCAACCACGGTTGCTCTATACAAGCAGCATAACAACTCGAAGCAGCGGAACAACTACTGGCAGCGAAACAACGAACGGCGATGATGGACTCCAATCCGCAGGGACTCTGGCTGGAACGCTTATCCTAGATCGCGCACACAGGAACCACACCAAACAAGCAAGCAATCCAGGCACGACCTGCAAACTGGCATGACACGCCAGGTTAGTACATTGAATGTACTTGCAAGCTCACAATAACCAGAAGCATTCAAGACAAACAACAACATGGCAATTATAGGTTAAGCAGGAATTATCGTGAGATCATCAGGATAACATGGCATGAACAACATGAACATAATATCGCTAGAACAATATGATCATGGCATGAACGTATAAATCTGATGATACCAGCATGCAACATGATGACACTATATGCACTATTATTCTACTCAGGTTACTTCGTAACCATCACATGCATCACTTGCCAACCTCGGGCATCATACGATTATCTCAGGATCAAATCAAGCTTGGTATAAACAATACCGTATTAATCATTAAATGACCACAAGGAGCTTGATCTTTACCCACGATTCTCGCACAACATCACGAATATCCAACAACTCGGTATCCTCGATACCACGGTGATCACTCTGGCGATCACAACCATGACCAACACTTGGTCTCAAACGGTGATCTTTCTGGCGATCACAACCAACTTATCTCATCATCGAACCGGGGTTGTTATTAATAAGTTATTATTAATACCGTTGACTCACAGTGGGACCGACTACGAATTGGGCCCTTATCCGCGGGCGCGGCTATCGATAGATTTAATATACACTCTTCAGAGGTTAGTACACTATACCCACACCATGGAACCCATGGCCTCGCACTCCCATTCGGGTGGACCAACGGTGTTCCGACAGAACCGATCTACTGCCATGACACTCTCCCGGCCACTCCGACTCACTCCCCATTGGGCTAGTCCTCGGTGGCCCCGTGTCTACCAAAGACACAACGACCACCATCGTGGTCCGTCCCAAACAGGGACAAAAGCGCTTATCATCCAACTATGGGCACACAAGGTTATATGTTTGCTTACCTGATCAGGGTACGCACGCCCATAACCTTCCCTAGTTGGAGGCACCGGTGAGAGGCACGACAATAGACCCACTTAGGACCCCCCATAAGGCAAGTGTGGTTGCACTGGTTAGCTCGATTTGGTGGCACCATGACTCAGCCAACAGTTGTTCAAGTTCAATTTAATCCGGTTAAACTTGAATGCAATATGCTGCGCCATGATAAAATAACATCATGCGATAATGCATGAACATGATATCAACATAAGCACGGGGTGCAACATAACTATCCACCATATCCACAATGAATCATATCCAACTGAGCATAGTATAATGACGAGCATGAATATCACAAGTACAACACTACTCATGGAAACCTAGCATGACCACTAGCATCAAGAATAAATATCATGCAAGACATATCAATAATGCTACCATGCAATCATTTAACCAGCTGGATGCAATGGAACATGCATAACAACGGTACTCGGGACAGACGACAGTCATGCACCGAAGACCATCACCAACATCAACATGTACTACTAGCAAGCAATAGCATATGAAAGGAATACGCAACTAGCAGGGCATGATAACCAGGTGCATAACCACGTAGCAAGAAAGTAAGCACTAACCCAGAAGCATTACCGAAACAACCATAACCATATTTTAAACAAGCAATCATTTAGTAAATATTCAAGTTAAAAACCATGGCTACTGCATGACTATCATGCAAGTGGGTATTGTGGCTTGCCTAGGGTGAAGAAGGCACCGGGAAGAAGTGCGGTGAAGCCGCGAAAAGATTCGCCAGAAATAGTTCTCTCTCGAAAGGGGCAGATTTATTGCAAGGGCAAAATGGTCATTTTCATAGTGTCAAACCATAGTGAAAACGAAACCAACAGAACGGGCTCGACAAAACGAAGACGTGGGCTTTGGATTCACCTCATTTGGAGTTTAGAGTAAAATGATATAAGGGTTTTTCTGCCAGGGACCTATCTGTAATGAAATCATCACAAACAGGCCCTCGGCTAGAAAAACAGAACACGCCTTTTTTAGAAATATGCTTTCCAGAGAGGACAGCGCATTCTGGACCAAAGAAGGAGCGGAATACACTTTCTGATGTCGAAAACATACTTCCGGGAAGTACGCTTCCACTTATCCAGCGTGGCAGTGGGGGCCCGGGGCGCTGTGCGGCTGACGGGCAGGTCCCACCTTATCCATCTCTCTCCTCGCGCCTGTCTTCTTCCTCCTCGCTGCCTCCCCGATCAGAGACAGAGGAGCGAGGGCAAGGAAGAGGCCGGCGCCGGCCCGACCAACTCCGGCCATCTCCGGCCGAGATGAGGACACCGGCGGCCGCGGAATGCAACAGCGCACCCGTCCACTGGAGAAAGAGGCGCCGGGGATGAGTGGGGAGGAGGCGACGGGAGGAGACAGAGGCGGAGCAGAGGCGCTGCCGGCGACGGGTGCTGGCGCTTCCGGCCACCGTAGGCGGCGCTCGACCTACCCACGTGCTCAGGGAGACGAGGCCGACCCGTTCCAGGACAGAACGGACCTCGAGGAGGGCGGTGTTGAGAGCAGCAAGCACTCCAGCGAAGGGGGCTTCGGGTGGAGATGGTACTCGAGGCCATAGTGGCTCCGGTGAGGGGGAAAGGACCCGGGGATGGTCGCCGGAGTGGGGGCGGTCTACTGGTGGTGGTAGGAGCGAGGGAGGGGCTCGGGTTTGCTCCAATTTAGGAGGGCCGAGGCGGCGACCATGGCGACAGAGGGAGGGCAGGAGAGCTTCTCGAGCTCGGGTGAGAGGCTAGGGAGGGGTAGGAGAGTGAGGCGAAGAGCTTGGGGCTTCCGGGAGGCCTCGGGGCTGCTTAAATAGCCAAGGGGAGGGGAGCCGTCCTGGCGTCGCCGCGGACGCGTGGCTGGCGCCGCGGATGCGCGTGCGCGCGCATAGGCTCGGAGGCAGGCGTCGAGGGAGGCACATAGGAGAGCTCACGGGGAGGAGGAGGCCAAAGGAGAAGCAGAGGAAGAAGGCGAGCGCCATTAAAGCTCGGTCGGCCAGAGTGCGCCCGTGGGCGCTCGGCGGCAAGCGTCGGTGGGCGTTGGTGATGAAACGGACGGAGGGGGAGAGGGGTCCAGGGGAACGGCGACGACACGGGCCAGCTGCTGGACACGCTCACGCGCGCGAAGGCGATGAGAGGAGGAGGGGGTCCAGCACAAACAGTCACTGGACGCGGCTACTGCACACAGAGCGCGTGCACAGGCACGCCATTGTCGCAGTCACCGTGTGCACTGGCATGTAGCGGGGGAGAGGGGATGGAACTTGTTGTCTAGTGGTATGTCCTTCCAGGGGAGGTTACAACTGAGGTGGTAGAATGATGAAAAGAGCTCTGGTTGAATGGTAATTAACCTCCGAAGTTTACTGCAGTCAACTTGGCCGTGCACTGGTGATCCACAGAAACTTGATTTGGAGAAATGGAGTTCTCTTGGAGGTTTAACTAAGGAAGAACTACAATCCTGGAGGTTTATAGAAGAAATGGACCAATAAATAATAGGGTTGCTTTGCAACTGCACTTTTGGTCCAGAAACTTGATTTGGATGATGCACTCACATGGAGTTATGGAATGTGATGCAACTTGGCAAATCCTCATGATATGGACATATAAAGATGCTGTAAAAATCTCATACCAAATGAACCATCCAAAATGGTACTTGCTTTACAAACATCATTTCTGTCCAGAATCTTGGAAAACTTCTAGAGAAATAATGGCTTGATGAAACATGCCAAAAATGGGTGGAGGTAGGTTATATGGATAATAGAAGGCCTAGAAAAATTGGCAGCCATAATGGAGCAAGATAAAATATACTTGCTTCACAAACTGAAATTTTGGACAAAATCAAAGAATTGAAGATGATCTCACATGGAGGCATAACATGAGCTCTACTTTGGTGGAGGGCTATGATATGATGATATGAGGGATCATGCAAAATGGCAACTCATTTGGATATGCCTAGCTTGCACCTCCTTCACAAAGCTTCTTTCTAGATAGAAACTTTGGAAAATCATAAAGTAAATAATTACTAGGCAAATGAGGTTGCATTTTGGCATTGTGGCAATTATATGGACATGAAAAGGTGTCCAAGGAGTTTGAGGTCAATTGGGAAAATGAAAATAGCACTTGCTTCACAATGTGCCATTTAGGGCAGAATAGGAAATGAATTATTTGAGCATGATGATAGTAATGACAAATGGAATATTTTGCCATATTTGAGAAAGATATGACCCAAACAATTTATGAGAATTATTTGCGAATTTTAGGAGTGATGGAAATAAAGGTTGCTGCACAACCTAGGGCAATTTGAGTTATTCCTTTAATAGAAAAGGAATATTCCCAATAAAAAGAATATTGGGATTTGGGCTAGGATGAAAATGACAGGGTCTAGGGAAGGATTTGGGTATGACAAGCCACTCTGGAAGCAAAGAAGAGGGCATCTTCTTCAGTTTCCAGACCACAAAGCCACGGAAAAAGAAAACTCAAGCAAAAACCTCAGAAAAACAAAAGAAAAAGAAAGGGCCAAAAATCAGGCTGTCACAAACCTTACCCCCTTAAAGAAATCTTGTCCTCGAGATTTGGTTGCTCGGGGAACAAGTATGAAGATACTAACTTAAGGAAACCGTTTCCAACTCGGGTATCCTTTTTCTTATTTTTGTTCCCACTAAATTTTTATCTGACTGGCCCTGGGGTGGTTTGCTTTAATACACCCATATTCTGACAGATCTTACCTTGCTTGTTCATGCTTATACAGGCTTCAATTTCTTTTTAGATCTGTTGACTTAGCTGACTGTGATTGATCCTCGCGACTGAAATATATGTCGGTCTCACAAATCCAAGAATGATTTCCGCTGGGTGTGTCATCCGGCACTGACAATCTTTCATGAAGTGGTGGATAGATTTTTCTAGTGGACACCCAAGCTCTAACTCCTTGCATTGGGTTTCTCCACTAAATGCAGGTCCTTCGGGTTCCAAACAGTGAGTTGGGTCATAACCTCTTTTCTGACAGATTCTGGCTTATCGTGGAAGTTTCTGAATCATCTTAACTGGTTCCACTGTCTTGAGTATCGGATCCGTACCAAATATTTGATTGTCACCTGGATCACTGGTCTTGCTCCTTCATTATTGTTTTCTTGGTATGGATCCTTGGCTAAAAGAGCTGGGTCATATTGCTTCTTCGTATCACCATAGGTACTATCGGTGAATTTTTCGGCAATTGTAGCTTATCCTCAATTTTCTGACAGGGTACCCCATTAAACGGCAGGTTCAACACCCCTCAAGTTCTGACCGCAGGAAAATTATCATTCGAACCTTTGCAGGAAATCGGCAAATAAATCAGTAGCCACCAGAACGGTCTTTACAACTCAGATCTGGGACATTACTGAAATAACTTAACCACGGCTTAGGACGGCTGAAAAGCAGCTCAGAACATGAGACCGGGTCGATAAGAAGAAGGTGGCAGCTCCCTAAAATAGCCAAAAAGCAGCTATAGGGCTACTGTCACAAAAAGAAACTCAACAGCTGTACGAGACGGCTGAAAAGCAGCTCAGAACTCGTGACAGTCGTTGAAGAGAGAAATAAAAATCGGCATCCACCCCGGATAGCTAAAAACAACTTAGATCACAGGCGCGGTGCCATCATTTGAGAAAAAGGGGACAAGGGCTCATCAGGATCATTTTCCAGGTTCACAGGTACTTGTATTGAGCTCATTGATGTCGTCAATCCTCATAATCCCTTTGTCACACTGCTGTGTATACTGGCTTTCTTCTCTTAACCATCCTCACGTGGTTGTCAGATCCTCATCCGAGTGACTTGTAAGATCTTGGTGGTATGCTCACCGCATATATATGAGAATCTGATTCCCGGGACAGACGTGTACTCTGACTGATTCTTGCTTCTGACCAAAATGTTGCGGATCTGATTCTTGGGATTCACTGCCATAGGCTATCAATTCAAAACATACTACCTTGTACCAATGTCTTACTGAGGAAGATTGGCTGGCTTGTGCTCGAAACTTTCATCGGACAGCTTGCTGAAGAAGACTGGTATCGTGCTTCAGAAGCTTACCCCCTTAAAGACATTGTCGGGGAAAGACTCAGTACCTTATAACGGAAGCTTTTCTGGTTGCCTACTGAAGAAGGCAGAGTACCTTGTACGGGAAATCATCCATGTATCGTACTAAGGAAGATAGATGAATCTTGCCTTGGAAGCTTCTTGGGTATCTTGCGAGGGAAGATTGGGTTGCTTACACCAGCAGCTTCTTATTGTGATATGCGGACCGATTTCCACATATAACCATCTTAATATTTTTGTTATTGATTTCTTGTATGAAACGGGGTTTTGCAGGACTATCCTCCTTTCTGAGTACATGCCATATTTTTGCTTGCTTCCAGGTACATCGGGTTCCAAAATCATCCTTAATGAAAAATTAAACTTGTATCTAAGCCATACCTTTGATAATATTCTATTAACCTTGCACACAATTTTATCTTCTTGCTGATTTGATCATTTCTGCTATGAGGAGTGCGCGCTGAGGGAGACTTGACACTCAGTAACATGATCAGATATCCCCCAATCTGAATGCAGTCGGCTGAGAATTCCATACTGTTGTGAGGCGTGCATGTTAATGCAAACTTTATACTGACATTCCATCCAGGATTTCTGTTGTATTCAGACGAGCTGTTTCCAATTTCACTGCAGTCTGCTGACAATTCCATTCTGTTTAGCTGAGTTTCCAAATATATGCATTTCTTGCTGACTCTTCAGGTCCGGTGTCGGCTGACGAGCAACTTTAATAGGGGGAATATTTGTAACACCGAAGGCCCAAAGAAAGAAACAAAAGAAACGACTAAAACAAAAGCACACAAGCATACTACTAATATAATTAATCAAGCAGTCACCACATATTACTGCTACTCACACCATAATATGCATGCACACCTAAGCACACAAATCGTGCGAAAACTCCTGTATTACGGTCTAATATGCTGTGGCGGTGTGCACGAAAATTATATCCATGTGTGGAAGGAGTTGGCGTAACCGAAGCTACACCAAGCACTAGCTGAATAGTGGCTGGATCTGGATGGATACACAGGTGAGAACGGACTTGACGATCAAGTAGCGAGACACAAAAGTCACGACCACATCATCATCAAGCGTACGAAAGGGATTTGTACACGTCCAAAGAATAGAATGACTCGGTAAGGTAGCGGTGGAAAAACAAGGCTCGCTGGCATTGCCCTTTTCTGATAACCAAGATCAGTAAGAGTTGCCAGAGGGACGAGATGGATGACATCATTCGGGATAGAAACAAGTCTATCACCGAAATAATATGGGTGGGTGGCGGAAAAATATACGCGATACCTGAGCATAACTCCTGCAAATGGTGTCTGGAACTCTGGGTACCAGGGCATCACTCTGCTGGGACAGAGATGACGCCGAACACCAAAGAGCAGACATGCTAAGAAGGAGGGAGGAGGCGGTGGACCGAAAACGATGCCGCCTACACTCACAAGATCAACCGTTAGCGACAAAATAATAATCTATATGCATGCTATGCGACAAACAAATGCAACAATCAAGTGCAACAAACCAACTGGGGTCTATACTACCGCTTTCTCACGTTCGCGTGGGCTAAGGCATCCTACAGCTAGAGCTGCTCTGATACCAAGCCTGTGGCACCCCGGCTTAGAGAAAACCGGAACGACCCGTATTATAGCCCAGAGATCGAGGTGAAGTCTTCTGGAATACGGCACTGCTTAGTTTGGAACAGACCAGCTCTCTATTACAACACGAATATGAACACAAGGGTTCCGATATTACAATGAATAACATCGGTACGACGACACTATGCCAACCACGGTTGCTCTATACAAGAAGCATAACAACTCGAAGCAGCGGAACAACTACTGGCAGCGGAACAATGAACAACGATGATGGACTCCAATCAGCAGGGACTCTGGCTGGAACGCTTATCCTAGATCGCGCACACAGGAACCACACCAAACAAGCAAGCAATCCAGGCACGACCTGCAAATTGGCATGACACGCCAGGTCAGTACATTGAATGTACTTGCAAGCTCACAATAACCAGAAGCATTCAAGACAAACAACAACATGGCAATTACAGGTTAAGCAGGAATTATCATGAGATCATCAGGATAACATGGCATGAACAACATGAACATAATATCGCTAGAACAATATGATCATGGCATGAACGTATAAATCTGATGATACTAGCATGCAACATGATGAAACTATATGCACTATTATTCTACTCGAGTTACTTCATAACCATAACATGCATCACTTACCAACCTCGGGCATCATACGATTATCTCAGGATCAAATCAAGCTTGGTATAAACAATACCGTAGTAATCATAAATGACCACAAGGAGCTTGATCTTTACCCACGATTCTCGCACAACATCACGAATATCCAACAACTCGGTATCCTCGATACCACGGTGATCATTTCGGCGATCACAACCATGACCAACACTTGGTCTCAAACGGTGATCTTTCCGGCAATCACAACCAACTTATCTCATCATCGAACCGGGGTTGTTATTAATAAGTTATTATTAATACCGTTGACTCAGAGTGGGACCGACTACAAACTGGGCCCTTATCCGCGGGCGCGGCTATCGATAGATTTATTATACACTCTTCAGAGGTTAGTACACTGTACCCACACCACGGAACGCATGGCCTCGCACTCCCATTTGGGTGGACCAACGGTGTTCCGACAAAACCAGTCTACTGCCATGACACTCTCCCGGCCACTCCGACTCACTCCCCATTGGGCTAGTCCTCGGTGGCCCCGTGTCTACCAAAGACACAACGACCACCATCGTGGTCCATCCCAAACAGGGACAAAAGCGCTTATCATCCAACTACGGGCACACAAGGTTATGTCTGCTTACCTGATCAGGGTACGCACGCCCATAACCTTCCCTAGTTGGAGGCACCGGTGAGAGGCACGACAATAGACCCAGTTAGGACCCCCCATAAGGCAAGTGTGGTTGCACTTGTCAGCTCGATTTGGTGGCACCATGACTCAGCCAACAGTTGTTCAAGTTCAATTTAACCCGGTTAAACTTGAATGCAATATGCTGAGCCATGATAAAATAACATGATGCGACAATGCATGAACATGATATCAACATAAGCACGGGGTGCAACATAAATATCCACCATATCCACAATGAATCATATCCAACTTAGCATAGTATAATGACGAGCATGAATATCACAAGTACAACACTACTCATGGAAACCTAGTATGACCACTAGCATCAACAATAAATATCATGCAAGACATATCAATAATGCTACCATGCAATCATTTAACCAGCTAGATGCAATGGAACATGCATAACAACGGTACTCGGGACAGACGACAGTCATGCACCGAAGACCATCACCAACATCAACATGTACTACTAGCAAGCAATAGCATATGAAGGGAATACACAACTAGCAGGGCATGATAACTAGGTGCATAACCACATAGCAAGAAAGTAAGCACTAACCCACAAGCATTACCGAAACAATGATAACCATATTTTAAACAAGCAATCATTTAATAAATATTCAAGTTGAAAACCATGGCTACTGCATGACTATCATGCAAGTGGGTATTGTGGCTTGCCTGGAGTGAAGAAGGCACCGGGAAGAAGTGCAGTGAAGCCGCGAAAAGATTCGCCAGAAATAGTTCTCTCTCGAAGGGGGCTGATTTAGCGCAAGGGCAAAATGGTCATTTTCACAGTTTCAAACCATAGTGAAAATGAAACCAACAGAACGGGCTCGACGAAACGAAGACGTGGGCTTTGGATTCACCTCATTTGGAGTTACGAGTAAAAAGATATAAGGGTTTTTCTGCCAGGGACCTATCTGTAATGAAATCATCACAAACCGGCCCTCGGCTGGAAAAACAGAACGCGCCTTTTTCGGAAATACTCTTTCCGGAGAGGAAAGCGCATTCTGTACCGAAGAAGGAGTGGCATACTCTTTCTGAAGTCGAAAACGTACTTCTGGGAAGTACGCTTCCACTTATCCAGCGTGGCAATGGGGGCCCGGGGCACTATGCGGCTGACGGGCGGGTCCCGCCTTATCCATCTCTCTCCTCGCGCCTGTCTTCTTCCTCCTCGCTGCCTTCCCGATCAGAGACAGAGGAGCGAGGGCAGGGAAGAGGCCGGCGCCGGCCCGACCAACTCCGGCCATCTCCGGCCGAGATGAGGACACCGGCGGCCGCGGGATGCAACGACGCACCCGTCCAGAGGAGAAAGAGGCGTCAGAGATGAGTGGGGAGGAGGCGACGGGAGGAGACAGAGGCGGAGCAGAGGCGCTGCCGGCGACGGGTGCTGGCGCTTCCGGCCACCGTAGGCGGCGCTCGACCTACCCACGTGCTCAGGGAGACGAGGCCGACCCGTTCCAGGACAGAACGGACCTCGAGGAGGGCGGTGTTGAGAGCAGCAAGCACTCCGGCGGAGGGGGCTTCGGGTGGAGATGGGACTCGAGGTCATAGTGGCTCCGGCGAGGGGGGAAGGACCTGGGGATGGTCACCGGAGTGGGGGCGGTCTACTGGTGGTGGTAGGAGCGAGGAAGGGGCTCGGGTTTGCTCCAATTAAGGAGGGCCGAGGCGGCGACCATGGCGACAGAGGGAGGGCAGGAGTGCTTCTCGAGCTCGGGGGAGAGGCTAGGGAGGGGTAGGAGAGTGAGGCGAAGAGCTTGGGGCGATCGGGATGCCTCGGGGCTGCTTAAATAGACAAGAGGAGGGGGTGCCGTGCTGGCGTCGCCGCGGACGCATGGCCGGCGCCGCAGACGCGTGTGCGCGCGCATGGGCTCGGAGGCAGGCGTGGAGGGAGGCACAGAGGAGAGCTCACGGGGAGGAGGAGGCCAAAGGAGAAGCAGAGGAAGAAGCCGAGCGCCATTAAAGCTCGGTCGGCCACATTGCGCCCGTGGGCGCTCGGCGGCGAGCGTCGGTGGGCGTTGGTGACGAAACGGAAGGAGGTGGAGAGGGGTCCAGGGGAACGGCGACGACGCGGGCCAGCTGCTGGACACGCTCACGCGCGCGAAGGCGACGAGAGGAAGAGGGGGTCCAGCACAAACAGTCACTGGACGCGGCCACTGCACACAGAGCGCGTGCACAAGCACGCCATTGTCGCGGTCACCGCGTGCACTGGCATGTAGCGGGGGAGAGGGGATGGAACTTGTTGTCTAGTGGTAAGTCCTTCCAGGGGATGTTACAACTGAGGTGGTATAATGATGAAAAGAGCTCTGGTTGAATGGTAATTAACCTCCGAAGTTTACTGCAGTCAACTTGGCCGTGCACTGGTGATCCACAGAAACTTGATTTGGAGAAATGGAGTTCTCTTGGAGGTTTAACTAAGGAAGAACTACAATCCTGGAGGTTTATAGAAGAAATGGACCAATAAATAATAGGGTTGCTTTGCAACTGCACTTTTGGTCCAGAAACTTGATTTGGATGATGCACTCACATGGAGTTATGGAATGTGATGCAACTTGGCAAATCCTCATGATATGGACATATAAAGATGCTGTAAAAAGCTCATACCAAATGAACCATCCAAAATGGTACTTGCTTTACAAACATCATTTCTGTCCAGAATCTTGGAAAACTTCTAGAGAAATAATGGCTTGATGAAACATGCCAAAAATGGGTGGAGGTAGCTTATATGGATAATAGAAGTCCTAGAAAAATTGGCAGCCATAATGGAGCAAGATAAAATATACTTGCTTCACAAACTGAAATTTTGGACAAAATCAAAGAATTGAAGATGATCTCACATGGAGGCATAACATGAGCTCTACTTTGGTGGAGGGCTATGATATGATGATATGAGGGATCATGCAAAATGGCAACTCATTTGGATATGCCTAGCTTGCACCTCCTTCACAAAGCTTCTTTCTGGATAGAAACTTTGGAAAATCATAAAGTAAATAATTACTAGGCAAATGAGGTTGCATTTTGGCATTGTGGCAATTATATGGACATGAAAAGGTGTCCAAGGAGTTTGAGGTCAATTGGGAAAATGAAAATAGCACTTGCTTCACAATGTGCCATTTAGGGCAGAATAGGAAATGAATTATTTGAGCATGATGATAGTAATGACAAATGGAATATTTTGCCATATTTGAGAAAGATATGACCCAAACAATTTATGAGAATTATTTGCGAATTTTAGGAGTGATGGAAATAAAGGTTGCTACACAACGTAGGGCAATTTGAGTTATTCCTTTAATAGAAAAGGAATATTCCCAATAAAAAGAATATTGGGATTTGGGCTAGGATGAAAATGACAGGGTCTCGGGAAGGATTTGGGTATGACAAGCCACTCTGGAAGCAAAGAAGTGGGCATCTTCTTCAGTTTCCAGACCATAAAGCCACGGAAAAAGAAAACTCAAGCAAAAACCTCAGAAAAACAAAAGAAAAGAAAGGGCCAAAAATCAGGCTGTCACAGTGAGTATGCTTATGATATGAAAAGGCCCAAGCTTGGGGATGCTATGTTTGATGAGGATGACACATTTGAGAATATATTTGCTGAAATTAATGTTTGTCCCAAGCTTGGGGATGCTACGTTTAATGAAGATGATATTTTTAGCCTCCCAAGTTTAGATATGCAAAGTTGTTATCATGATAGCATGCCTTATACCTATGATGATTATATTGATGAAAGTGGGTTTGGAAGAGTGTCAACTTTAGGAAGTAATGATCCCACTATTTTGGAGGATATTGAATCTTATAATATTTATGAAAGTGGATTTGGAGAGGTCATGACTTTATTTAGTGATGAGTCCACTATCTTGGAAGAGGTTTCAATCGATTATGATGAGAACAAAGTTGCTACTTATGATGATTATTGTGATAAAACTTATGCTATAAAAGTAGTGATTATTACATTTATAAAACTTGTCATGATTATGATTACCCTTTTTTCTGAACATTACTCATTTAATGTGGAAACAATTTATAGTATTCGAGTCTCTTATGATACTCTCACTATTCCGAATGAGAAGAATTTATCTTATGTGGAGAGTAGTAAATTTTCTATGCAAGTAGATCATGAATAGAATGCTTTAGGTGCTGGTTATATTGATGAATGCATTCATGATTCTTCTGAAAATTATTATGAGGGAGGAATATATGCTTCTACATATTGCAATAATATCAAGTTCCCTCTCTATGTGTTGAAATTTTTGAAGTCATGCTTGTTTTGCCTTCCTATGCTAGTTGATTCTTGCTCCAATAAATTGTTTGATCACAAAATCCCTATGAATAGGAAGTGGGTTAGACTTAAATGTGCTAGTCATATTCTTCATGATGCTCCCTTTATGTTTCAATTCTTATCTTTTATGTGAGCATCATTGAAATCATCATGCCTAGCTAGGGGCGTTAAACGTTAGTGCTTGTTGGGAGGCAACCCAATTTTATTTTAGTTTCTTGCTTTTTTTTCTGTTTAGGAATAAATAATCCATCTAGCTTCTGTTTAGATGTTGTTTTGTGTTTTAATTAGTGTTTGTGCCAAGTAGAACCTTTGGGAAGACTTGGGTGAAGTCTTTATGATCATGCTGTAAAAAACAGAAACTTTAGCGCTCATGAGATTAGCTAAAACTTTTTACTGGAGTGTGATATTTAGTTGATTCTTTTTGCAGATGATTACTAGACAAATTCCTCAGGACCAACAACTTATTTTAGAATTTTTGGAGTTCCAGAAGTATACGTTTGATACAGATTACTACAGACTGTTCTGTTTTTGACAGATTCTGTTTTCTATGTGTTGTTTGCTTATTTTGATGAATCTATGGCTAGTAAAATAGTTTATAAACCATAGAGAAGTTGGAATACAGTAGATTTAACACCAATACAAATAAAGAATGAGTTCATTACAGTACCTTGAAGTGGTGTTTTGTTTTCTTTCGCTAACGGAGTTCACAAGATTTTTTGTTAAGTTTTGTGTTGTGAAGTTTTCAAGTTTTGGGTAAAGATTCGATGGACTATGGAATAAGGAGTGGCAAGAGCCTAAGCTTGGGGATGCCCTAGGCACCCCAAGGTAATATTCAAGGACAACCAAGAGCCTAAGCTTGGGGATGCCCCGGATGGCATCCCCTCTCTCGTCTTCGTTCATTGGTAACTTTACTTGGAGCTATATTTTTATTCATTACATGATATGTGTTTTTCTTGGAGCGTCGTTTTATTTTCTTTTGTTTTGCTTGTTGTTTGAATAAAATATCAAGATCTGAAATTCTTAAATGAGAGAGAGTCTTCACAAAGCTACATAATTATTTAACTACTCATTAATCTTCACTTATATCTTTTTGGAGTAGTTTGTCATTTACTCGTGTGCTTCAGTTATATCCTATGAGTAAATGGTTGAATGAATTGAATATCATAAATCTGAAATTATATATGTTTCATATGCTTATTCCATGGGGAGTAATGACTTCACATATAAGAAGTAGAGGTGGTAAATTTATTGAAGGTTAGCAAACATTGTATTGGTCACTTGAACAATTCATGAAAGAAAATTGAAGGGAGAGAGATTTCTCATATAAATATACTATCTTGGACATCTTTTGCAATTGTGAGAACTCATTAAAATATGACATGCTAAAAGGTTGATGTTGGACAAGGAAGGCAACGTAATGGGTTATGTTTTCTTATATCCGAAATAAAGTATATTGTCATGGATCGCCCAACACGTTGAGCTTGCCTTTCCCCCTCATGCTAGCCAAATTCTTTGCACCAAGTAGAGATACTACTTGTGCTTCCAAACATCCCTTAAACCAGTATTTCCATGAGAGTCCACCATACCTACCTATGGATTGAGTAAGATCCTTCAAGTAAGTTGTCATCGGTGCATGCAAAAAAAATTGCTCTCTAAATATGTATGATCTTTTAGTGTGGAGAAAATAAGATTTATACGATCATTGTGATATGGAAGAAATAAAAGCGATGGACTGCATAATAAAGGTCCCTATCACAAGTGGCAATATAAAGTGACGTTCTCTCGCATTAAGATTTTGTGCATCCAACTATAAAAGCGCATGGCAACCTCTGCTTCCCTCTGCGAAGGGCATATCTTTTATTATTGTCTTTTACCTTATGCAAGAGTCATGGTGATCTTCACCTTTCCTTTTTACATTTTATCCTTTGGCAAGCACCTTGTGTTGGAAAGATTCTGATATATATATCCAATTGGATGTAAGGCATCATGAACTATTATTGTTGACATTACCCTTGAGGTAAAAGGTTGGGAGGCGAATCTATAACCCCTATCTTTCTCTGTGTCTGATTAAAACTTTGGACCCATAAATATCGCGTGAGTGTTAGCAATTATGAAAGACTATATGATAGTTGAGTATGTGGGATTTGCTAAATTAAAGCTCTGACATAGACTCTTCCTGAAAATAAGATGAATTGCAATTGTTTGATGACTAAGAGCACAGTTTGTTAGTTTTCAAGAAAGTTTATGATCTATACTTTAACATGTGAATAGTTGTTACTTGATCATGAAAAGTTCTATGAGTTGAGCTACTGTTATGACATATAATGATGCTAGAAAAGGTGATTGAAATTACCACTGATCAAACTTGTGCACCTGCTAGCATTCACACTTCATAAATTATTTCTTTTATCATTTACCTACTCGAGGACGAGCAGGAATTGAGCTTGGGGATGCTGATACGTCTCCAACGTATCTATAATTTATGAAGTATGCATGCTATTATATTATCTGTTTTGGATGTTTATGGGCTTTACTAAACACTTTTATATTATTTTTGGGACTAACCTATTAACCCAGAGCCCAGTGCCAGTTTCTGTTTTTTCCCTTGTTTCAGTGTTTCATAGAAAAGGAATATCAAACGGAGTCCAAACGGAATGAAACCTTCGGGAGCGTGATTTTTGGAACGAACGTGATCCAGGAGACTTGGAGTTGAAGTCAAGGAAGCTTCGAGGTGGCCACGAGGCAGGGAGGCGCGCCTGCCCCCCTAGGCGCGCCACCCACCCTCGTGGGCCCCTCGTGGCTCCCCTTACCGAGTTCTTTCGCCTATATATATCCATATACCCGAAAAACATCAGAGAGCAGAATAGATCGGGAGTTCCGCCGCCGCAAGCCTCTGTAGCCACCAAAAACCAATCGGGGCCCTGTTCCGGCACCCTGTCGGAGGGGGAGAACCCTCACCGGTGGCCATCTTCATCATCCCGACGCTCTCCATGACGAGGAGGGAGTAGTTCACCCTCAGGGCTGAGGGTATGTACCAGTAGCTATGTGTTTGATCTCTCTCTCTCTCTCTCGTGTTCTTGAGGAGATACGATCTTGATGTATCACGAGCTTTGCTATTATAGTTGGATCTTATGATGTTTCTCCCCCTCTACTCTCTTGTAATGGATTGAGTTTTCCCTTTGAAGTAATCTTATCGGATTGAGTCTTTAAGGATTTGAGAACACTTGATGTATGTCTTGCCGTGCTTATCTGTGGTGACAATGCAATATCACGTGATCCACTTGATGTATGTTTTGGTGATCAACTTGCGGGTTCCGCCCATGAACCTATGCATAGGGGTTGGCACACGTTTTTGTCTTGACTCTTCGGTAGAAACTTTGGGGCACTCTTTGTAGTACTTTGTGTTGGTTTGAATAGATGAATCTGAGATTGTGTGATGCATATCGTATAATCATACCCACGGATACTTGAGGTGACATTGGAGTATCTAGGTGACATTAGGGTTTTGGTTGATTTGTGTCTTAAGGTGTTATTCTAGTACGAACTCTATGATAGATCGAACGGAAAGAATAGCTTCATGTTATTTTACTACGGACTCTTGAATAGATCGATCCGAAAGAGTAACTTTGAGGTGGTTTCGTACCCTACCATAACTAGTACAATGCCCGTGCGTTGCCACGGGCTCTTGAAATAGTTTGCAAGAGTTATATAAAGATAATGCATGTTAAATTTCACACGTACGGACAATATAACACAGACACAATTATTTAATAATTAAAGTACATTTTTGCAATGTAAATTGTCAAAAAGAAAAATTAACGGCATGTCCATGTAACAAACTTAATGGAGTTCCAACTAAACATCTATTATAAAATTATTAATATATAGGTTATACGCTTAAGAAATTCTTTCACAATATACGGAAAGTTGTCTTTAGCTTCATTCCCACGATGTTTTAGCAAGTATAATAAAAACTGCTTTCTCAACTCATATCCATCCTGCACAAACAATATATGTAGTTAGTATGAAAATAAGTAACGGACAATACTCACCGCGCAAACCGGCTTGACCCGTTCCACCAGAGCATAAAATGAATCATCGCTAATCATAATTCCCATTAACATCAACCAGTATTCTTGGTGTTTATTACTGTTAGTCAACTGGCATTTCAAGTTTCATTACTGCCTGAAATGAAGGTTATCACTCTAAAATAGCATGGTCATATTAGTGACCGTGCAAACTTCAAGATTTAAAACCGATAAGCAGCCCTTCAAATTGGAAAGGGTGCACGTGCATCGCACGTAAGTTTAGGAATTTCTTCATCATTTTGATTATCTAAATCAATTTTTTTCATAATAGTTGTCACAATAACATGTTATGTTTAACAAGAATTGGTCTAAACTGAAATTTTATAACAATCCAAAGTCCAATTTCGGCAAACAGCCTCCTCGCTAGCAAGATGTGTCAGCACCATCCAATCGCCATCTCGCAACTGTCATCCTGGTGGTTTGGATTTCTGAATATGTTTGTCTCTTTCCTGCCGCATGCAACACTTTATCTGCATGTCACGCCGAATCTTCTTTTTGGGCTATCATCAGGGGATTTTGTCTACCTAAATATAATTACACACCATGAAGACAAGCTCGAATTGCTGGTGGCTTGGATCGTCTCAACAACACCCAACCAAGAACCAACCGACCAGGCTCGATCCTCTGCAAGGAGGGCATACCAAATCATCTCCTTTTTTATCAACACAGATAGAATGTTCAAAACAATGCCATCATAATCAACATGGGCAAAACATAGCAAAAAATAAGGACATGCTATTGTTCTACGCGAGACAATAAGCAACTTCAGCATCCAGTGTCCCATCATCTACCATGAAGATTGGGAACTCCGTCGTTCCAAGATATGCTTCAATATTTCAATATTTCAAGATTGGGAACTCATTGCATATAACCTTTTTCTTGCTTGTTAGCATAAACCCAGACATTGTCACCCCACAACAGAAAACATTAAGGTTTCAAAACAAAAGAAAACATTTGAACAAAAGAAAGTTAACGTATAGCAGATCTCAACCCATCTTACATCGCAAACTGTTAACCCCAATATTTCATGATCTGAATGGGGGAATTAAGGTTGGATTTTGTCTCTGACGAATCAGATTTCTGGACATTGTCAACATCAAGATTCCATCACATGGTTTCATAACAATCAACCTGTACATGGATCTCTGATTAAATTCTAGCCACTACCATGAAGCTCCCGGTCAGCAAGAGTTGTATTTTTTCTATTTAAGCGGGCACCTAGTTTTTCTAATACATGGATGTAATTCTCCCCATGTGGCTCAAAAGAAGCATGATGCCCTGGGTTCCTAAACCTTGACCCAACGCCACCCATTTATTTGTGACAATTTATGCACAAATTTATCTCAAACAAAAGGTATGCCCAGATCTGTAACACAAGCAGCTGAACAATTAAAAAATATAAATATCCTAGCCTTCTTTTTCATACGACTCATGAGATTCTACAGCAACAAAAATGATTTTACATTATTTTTCACACACGCATGAACCAGAGCTGCTAGGCAGCAATATTCCACCATTTGAGAATAACTATAACGATAAAGAATGACTACCAGACCATATCCTTTACTACATAATGGAATACTAATGTGCAAACAAATGCCACCATTGCTCCTGAAGTATTCATATCATCGAGTAAGAATGGTTGCATGTTTATCACCTTTTCCAATCCAATGAAACTGATGTTATAACGCATTACACATGCTATGAAAGAAATTGATGAGAACAATATTACATTTGCTCTTACTGCAAATCAACACCAACAAATCTATAATAGGTTCATGCATAAAGCAAGTGAATTTGAAAAAGAAACCAGAACCTTATTAAGTGATCCTAATTCCATGCGAAGTTGCCTAGGAAAAATAGAAGTGGAGGATCAAGGTGGATTCCAAATAATAGTAATATAATACTCCTTCAAGGTAAAAAAATGAAATCTAGTGGGCACAAGCATTTTGAATAATAAACAAAATTAAGATCTAACTATAT
Source organism: Triticum aestivum (assembly GCF_018294505.1). NCBI lineage: Eukaryota > Viridiplantae > Streptophyta > Magnoliopsida > Poales > Poaceae > Triticum > Triticum aestivum. The sequence continues at coordinate 108,399,987 of NC_057814.1, read as the reverse complement.
ACGTGCATCATCTACTAACCCTTCAAAATGATGATTTTCATTTGGACCAAGTACATCTCAAGCTGCAAGCACAATAAAATCACCATGGGCTTGGAGCCCAACATCTCTCCACGTTCCTGCATGTGAAGAATTAACCAGTGCCCCAAGTCAGAACTACTGCTAACCTTATTCATGTAGACCTTACTAAAAATTCAGAAAATATGCAGAGTATCCATTTTTGTTAACCTAGCTATCTGCAGTCCAGGACAGAGCGTGACCATAATCCACACTACAACACATGAATATAGCTACCTTATGGGGCATATATGCCTAATCCTCATATCTTCTTGTTTGGAAAAGAGTTGACCATTTGCACATAGTATAGAATGGCGAAGATTGAACATGCTCTCGTACAATTGGGGAATGGTGTGGAGCTCCATAAGCGACGGCGGCGATGCCGGCTACAGTTGTTCTGACAGGAACTAATTTGCTTACTCTTCGTTTTCAGTTAACCACATAGTACTACACTGCCATATACAAAATCAGGAGAGGAAGGTACCTTCTGTACGCCCACTGCACGGGAGAGTTTTGTGGCGGACTGTATACCTGGACACGATAATCTTGTTTCGAAGGAGCGCCCAACTACGGCATGGAGGTCAGAGAGGGGTGAGAGCCGGACCGGCGTGATTCACACAGTGCAAACCTGATAAACAAAACGCAAAAGTCCAGCACCTGGTTTACTGCAAGGAGCTCGCTGGTGTCCAGATTCAACCCGAGGTAGACTTGCCCATTATCTCGCCGTTCCGCCATCGGATCGGCGGGATGTCCCCTGCTCAGCTGCTCCCGTCGACAGGTACGGCCGTCCGCGACTGCAGGCGTTGTGGCGGCGAGGGACTCTTGGAGATGCGATCGAGCAGCCTACCCCTTGACTTGCAGAGGCAGGAGCTGATACGGACGCCGATCCCACTGAGGGGCCCGGTGGAGTGCTGGTGCGGACTTGATGATTCGACACATGAAGTCGAATAGATCATGGAACCCGGCACCGCCGCCGGCATCAGCGGGGTCCCGTCGCATGGGTCGTGGTCTAGGCTCGGGGGTCGTGTCGACGGCGGCATGGAGGTAAGAGAGGTGAGAGCCTGCTGGCCGTGCCCTTCCTCCCCTCCCTTCCTTCTATTCTCCCTGGAACCGCAGCAGGCCATGGAGGAGCTCAGCCGCCGCCGTCGTCCCTCCGACTCTCGCCGGAGCCGTCCGTCGTCGACCCGATCCTGCTGCCATCCGCCAGATCCACAGCAGCCCCGCCGGAGCCCACAACTTGGCCATCACCGTTCCCTCGAGATGCCGCCGCCTCCCTGTGTTGACTGCGTCGCTCACCTGCATTCAGGGATCTTACGATATCGGATTGTGTTTTCCTTTCCTTGGATTAGGAAACGATGTACCGGGGTCGACGCGGGGCGCGCGGAACGTTTGGTACGGCAGAGTTTTCGTCCGCCCAGGTAAATTGCTAAGCGCGTTTTTGGCTCTGGATTAGATTAAATTAAGTGATTCTGATCGTGTGGTTATAATTGAGCTATGTTGTTATGTGTACGTTAGGCTGGGTACACTTAGTGATGTACATGTTTTCTTGTTTAATAAGTAGTAGAGATGGTTTACCTATGAATTTCTTTAAATGCATTATTTGTTTCCTCAAAATCTATTATTTATTTCCTAAAGCAAATTGCATTAATGAGAGAAATTCACTGATTTGGTTAAGGTACGAAAGAATCTATTATTTGTTTCCTAAAGCAAATTGCATTAATGGAAGAGATCCGTTGATTTGGCTAAGGTAGGAAAGAATCTATCATTTGTTTCCTAAAGCAAATTGCATTTATGAAAGAGATTCGTTGATTTGGCTAAGCTAGGAAAGTTAGATCCGTGATCTTTTGTCATTACGAAAGTGTTGAAAATAAACCGTATTAAATCCATTATTTGTTTCCTGAAAATCTATTATTTATTTCCTAAAGCAAATTGCATTAATGAGAGAAATTCATTGATTTGGTTAAGGTAGGAAAGAATCTATTATTTGTTTCCTAAAGCAAATTGCATTAATGGAAGAGATCCGTTGATTTGGTTAAGGTAGAAAAGAATCTATTATTTGTTTCCTAAAGCAAATTGCATTAATAGAAGAGATCCGTTGATTTGGCTAAGGTAGGAAAGAATCTATCATTTGTTTCCTAAAGCAAATTGCATTTATGAAAGAGATTCGTTGATTTGGCTAAGCTAGGAAAGTTAGATCCGTGATCTTTTGTCATTAGGAAAGTGTTGAAAATAAACCGTATTAAATCCATTATTTGTTTCCTGAAAATCTATTATT